>NW_024423786.1:27631916-27676496 GCF_017311325.1 Ursus maritimus
CAGGAACCAGTGGGAGCTTGAGGAATACCAAATAAACCAGTCGGACCAAAAATAATACCACAAAGGCTTAGCAAATTAAGATTCCATGAAACTGCAGCCCACAAAAATAGATTAAGACCTGTAAGGGGCGCCTGGGTGGCACAGCGGTTAAGCGTCTGCCTTCGGCTCAGGGCGTGATCCCGGCGATCTGGGATCGAGCCCCACATCAGGCTCTTCTGCTGTGAGCCTGCTTCTTCCTCTCCCACTCCCCCTGCTTGTGTTCCCTCTCTCGCTGGCTGTCTCTATCTCTGTCGAATAAATAAATAAAATCTTTAAATAAAAAAAAAAAAGACCTGTAAATTAAATCTGAACAGGTGACTGCCTGTTAAAATGAAAGATTTAAGTAGGACTTAGAGTCTCCTGACATAATCGACAAAGTGTCCACAATCCAATGTGAAATCATCCATCCATACAAAAACCCAGAAAATCACAACTTGAATGAGAGAAGGCAGTCAGTAGATGCCAACATACACCAACATAAACCAGGTGTTAGAATTATCTGACAAGGATTTTAAAGCAGCCATCATAAAAATGCTTTAACAAATCAATTACAAACGTACTTGAAACAAATGGAAAAATAGAAAATTTCAGCAATGTAATAAAATTATTTTTTTTAAATGGAAATTATAGACTTCAAAAATGCAGCACTAATAGCTCATTCACTGGATGGGCTCAAGAATAGAGTGAAGATGACAGACGATAGAACTGGTGAATCTGTGGACAAACAATAGAATTAACCCAATCTAAACAAGAGAGAAAATAGACTGAAAAACGTGAACAGAGCAATAGGAGCTTGTGAGACTGTAGCAGGGGAAAGAAAAAATGGAAACAAAAACAATTCAACACATATGGTATCACCATATCAAACGTTAAAGAAATCATGTGTCAATTGACACAAAAAGCATTTGACAAAATCCAACACCCATTCATGATAAACAGCATTTAGGATTGGAAGGGAATTAACTTGATAAAGAGCATCTATTAAAAAAATTCACAGCTAACATCGAGTTTAATGGTGAAATACTCAATGCTATCCCCCTAGTAGCAGGAATAAGGCAAGGATGGCCACCCTCACCACTCTTATTGAACATAGTATTAGAAGTTTTAGCCACCAAAGTAAGGCAAGGTAAAGAAATGAAGTGTATAAAGATCAGGAAAGGAAGAAATAAAATGGCCTCTATTTGCAGATGACAGGATTGTTTAACTAAAAACTCCCAAAAAGCTGCAAAAATACTTCTAGAATTGATAAGTGAGTTTAGCAAGCTTTCAGTATATAAGATCATGTGCAAATCAACCACATTTCTATATACTAACAATTAACACAGGGAAATTAAAATTTAAAATACAATACCATTGCAGTCACTCCAAATAAAATTAAGTACTTAGATATGCACTTAACACAACCATGTATGGGATCAATATGCTGAAAATTACAAAAAGCTAATGAAAGAAATCAAAGAAGTCTTAATGAAATGGAGAGACATACCATATTCAGGGATTGGAAGACTGAACATAATAAATAGGTCAATTTTCCCCATATTCATCTACAGGCTTAATGCAATTCCTATCAAAATCCCAGCAAGGTTTTTTTTTTTTTAGACACCAACAAGTTTGTTGTAATATTTATATAGAAAAGCATGGTCCCTAGGATAGATAAAACAATCTTAACCAAAAAAAAAAAAAAAGAGAGAGAGAGAGAGAGAAGGGAGACATTACTCTTCCTAATATGAAGAATTATCGTATAGCTGCGGTAATGAAAACAGTGTTGTGTCGGCAGAGGGGTAGAGGCATAGATCAATGAGAGAGAGAGGAGGGTTCAAATACAAACTCATACACGAACACCCAATTAATTATTGACAAAGATGAAAAAGCAATTCAATGGAAGAAAGCGTTTTCAACAAATGGCGCCAGAACAATTAGGATATGCATAGGCTAAAACATTTTAAAAAAATAAGAGGAAACTCGGATTAATGTGCCTGGTACAAAAATTACCTCAAAATAGATCATGGACCTAAATATAGAACATAAAACTATAAAACTTTTAGGAAAAAATACAAGAAAATCTTCAGGATCTAGGGCTAAGCAAAGACTTTACAGACTTTAATAACAAAAAGCATGATCAATACAGGGAAAAATCAATATATTGGACCTCATCAAAATTAAAAACTTGTGCTCTGTGAAAAAGCCCATATGAAGAGGATGAAAAGACAAGCTACACACTGGAAGAAAATATTTGCAAACCGCATATCCAACAGAAGACTAGTATTTAGAATATAAAGATCTCTCAAAACAAAATTTTAGAAATGGAGAACCACGTAGTGGTTGACAAAGTTTAGGGGCAGAGGCAGCATGTAGGGGGAAAAGAGAGGTGGGTGTGATTATAAAAGGGAAACATGAAGGTTATTTGTGATGTTGGAACTGTTTTGTATCTTGACTAGTGGCGAACACAGATGAGTTTACTTTGACAAAGAGCATCTATGCAGGTGATAAATTGTAAAAAATCCTAGTACATACATGTACACATTTAAGTATACAAATGATCACAATTAAAACTGGAAAAATCTGAATAAGATCAGTGGATTGTATCAATGTCAATATCCTGGCTGTGATATTATTTATAGTTTTGTAAACTTCCTCCATTAGGAGTAACTAGACAAAGTGTACAAGGTTGCTCTGTATTGTTTCTTTTTCTTTTTTTTTTTTAAGATTTTATTTATTTATTTGACAGAGAGAGACAGCCAGTGAGAGAGGGAACACAAGCAGGGGGAGTGGGAGAGGAAGAAGCAGGCTCTCAGCAGAGCAGGGAGCCCAATGCGGAGCTCGATTCCAGAACTCTGGAATCACGCCCTGAGCTGAAGGCAGACGCTTAATGACTGAGCCACCCAGGTGCCCCTCTGTATTATTTCTTACAATTACATGTGAATCTCTACTTATCTCAATAAAACTGAATTAAGGAAATAGCATCTCATTATCACATTAATAACTGAAGTTTTTACTGTTGCATTTAACTATCTCGTACAAAACACATACAAAACAGCATCTTTATTAGAAACCACCAGATTGGCACAGGACAACTGGCTCAGAGCAGAACAAATTGTACTCTATTACCAAGAACTCTGACTACAGGCAAGTCATCATTTGAATAGATAATGAAAAACACATTTTAGAGCTTAGAAAGTCTACTTTCTCATCTAATAATTCCACAGAGGGGCAACTCCAGAGTGTCCACAGCTGGGGTTTCTTAGAGGCAACTCTTGTTCATTTTCTACACTGGGGAGAGCTATCCTACAACACCAGAATGTGATTCCTTTTCTGCCAGCTTGACCCAAAGACAATGCAGGCTGAAAGTTCTTGGTCAGTGTGCCAGTTCTGTAGTCCTAAACCTTCCCTTCAGTGGTACCTAAAGATCTTGCTACAGTCTTCAACCAAGCTTTTGTCAGGAATAAAGTTGACACTTTGATAGATCTTTGTTTATATTTTTCCTGGGTCTATTTCTCAAGTATTTCTAAACCTAGGTTAAAGAAGAAAGGGGCTGTAGGTCAGACATATGATTGGAAGGGGGAACGGCCATTGGCAACATTTCTGTAGGCTGCCTCTGCAAAGCAAAAAACGCAAACATACTTGAAAAAAGTGGTATATGGTGATGGGTTAGCCTAAATACATACAACCTGTAGGACAACTCTTGATGCTCCTGCCATTGATGTCCACTTCAAGGAGCATTATCCTTTCAGTTTTATTAATGATAACCAAATATGATGTGACTATTAAACTTAAGTTGGGGGAAGGCATATTCCATGCAGAGTGGATAGCATGTTTAAAAATGTTTAAAAATGTAGAATCAGTTGCATAGATTATTTTAGGGATTCAGGGAGTTCCATGTAGAATTTAATGGTGGCAGTGGTGTCAATATGAGGCAGAGACAAAGAGACGAATGGAAGTACCACCACCTGGTGGCTGGAAATGTAGGGTCTGGACCATGAAGGGCCTTGTGTGCTGTGTGAAGGAACATGATCTTTATTCTTAAATTGACAGGAGACCAATGGATTATTTACTTTCTATTTGTTTTAAACTTTGGGATGAAGAAAAGAGAATTTCAGTTCAATTTATATCTTCCCTTGAGATTTAGAGATTTGCATCCTAACTAGACACTGGATTGGTGATAATGCCCATATTCATACCACGCCTCTCAGGGAGCTAGAACATTGGTTTACAAATTCCAGTGGGCTTAAAAATCAGTTGGATTCTCTGTTAAACCATACAGATTCCTGGGCTCCACTCTCAAGGAACCTGGTTTAGTTGGTCTTGAATGGGCTCAGGAAAACTATGTGCTTAACCACTTAGTTCTGATACCCTATGCTGTTGGATTATATTTTGAGAAGCACTGTAAATGATTGCAATGTAAACAAAACTCCTCTTACTCCTGTCTTATGAACATAAGATCTGAGTGCACTTTCAGATGGAATTAACAAAGTAGGTTCTAGTCTCCACTAGAGGGTAGCATATAAAAACTTTGATTTTTGAACAAAAATTTTTTAAATTGTGTGTGTGTGTTTTAAAGAATCAGAGGGTTTAAAACATTTTTTAATGTGGATTTTTTTCACTTGAAATATTAAAAGTTATTATTTGGAAAAGTGCTTTATTCCCTCTCTGTTTTTTTCTTGTTTAATCAAATGACTTGCTCAGATTAAAATATTAACTCAATTGCTAACACAATGTCATTTTAGGTGATGCCATTATAGGATGTTAGCGATAAGGGAGCCCACCTTCTCTATTTTACAAATGAGGGACGGGAGCCCCAGGAAAAAACTAGTTCCAGATCTCTACACTTGGTAGCACAGTTGAGACTGGATCCCAGGTGCCCTGCCCATCAATTCAACATCATTTCCTATAAACCACCTTATAAAAAAAAGATAATTTGGGGGGTGCTGGGGGTAGAAAAAGGAATACTCATTATTGCATTTTAGTTCCTTTAGCTATAGTTCCAACAAAAACCAGAATCTGAAATATTCATTTGAAACATCTTTGAGAACTGTGAAGTAAACCCTATTTAATGACTATATATCTGATATATCCTCTGTTAGATGAAGTTCCTCATCTCGCTTTTTCTTTTTTCCACTGGGATTAGACTGGTTCTGAGTTATAACTCTTTGATTTCTGTCTTTTCATCTTGTACGCATGATTTTGTTGTTGTTTTAAATGGTAGAACTGTAGCATCCCAAGTAAGGACAACATAAATTAGGATTAAAAAGAACAATAGCCAAGTGAGCTTCCTTTGTTCATCTTGTTAAAATAAGGGAAACAGGTGTAAACATTCCAGTTAATCAGCCAGTTTTTATATTTTAAGTGGTCTTGGCCTTGACAATGAAATCTGTACAAAAGGGTTGAACTTTCTCTTCCTCCTCTGCCTGCTCTTCTGCTTCTCCTTTTCTTTCTTTTTCTTTCTTTCTTTCTTTCTTTCTTTCTTTCTTTCTTTTCTTTCTTTCCTTCCTTCCTTCCTTCCTTCCTTCCTTCCTTCCTTCCTTCTTCCTTTTTTTTTTTTTTTCCTGACGTGGCATTTGCTTTACCAAATGGCTTAACGTCTGGTGGGGCCATGTGCTTTTTTGGCATGGTTGTCTGCCCCAGGAGCTGCTAAAAGAAAAAATGGCCTTTTCTTAGAAGGCTGTGGACTACTTTTGAACTGGTGCCTAGTGTTTGGCAGGCCCAACAGTGGTATTATCCCTGGGAGGAAATAGCAATAGTATTATTTCCTTATTGTGATGGAGATGATTTCCTGAAATGAAAGACTTAGGTATTTAATTGGAGTATAGGGAGTCACTAGGCAGTAATTTGTATTTTCCCCTTTTCAATGGGAATCCACCAGTCGTTTCATGCCCTTTAAAACGGCATCTCCTAAGCATCCCACTTATGTATAACATGGGTTGTAAAACTCCAAATTCCCACAGGTGCAAACCAGCCTTAACTATTATAATAAAAACTGGAATTGCCAAGCTCCTTGTAAGTGTCAAGCATTGGGCTAAGTTGTTTATCCATAATAGCTTATTTATCCTGCACAACTCTATCGTTATGCTATTGTTATCACCATTTTATAGAAAATGAAATTGAGACTCAGGTGGGATACAGAGCTCATATAAAAAATTAGAGGTAGATGATCCAGGCAAATTATGAGTGCCTGCTCTTAACCACACTGCTATTCCATGCTTAATTTATATACAGCCCCTAGCAAGACAGCACAGAGAGAAATGTACCCCGTGATTGCTTATGTAGATGACCCCGTTTTGAATCTTGAAACATGATGTGTATCAATCTTCTCTGTAAGGGTAAGGTGGTCTCAGAAAGGGAAAAGGATTAATTATGAGCCATACCTTATCCAGTAAGAATAAGCCTGCAAAAGCTGAGATAGGGTTAATGTCTAGGATAAAATTCAAGCCAGACCTGATTTTCATGCTCTATTTACTGTAGCAGGCCAGATTCCTTCCTTCACAATCTCTGGAAACAGAAAGAATAAATAGCAGATGTATTTAAAGAACCAAAATCTAGACATGCTGTGCACGTTCACATTAGAGACAGGTGTTATTTCAGATATATATTAAATTACATTTCTTGGGCATCAAGGCAGGTGCCTCAATTCATAATAGTTTAAAGCTCCATCTTTACTGTTTATCCTGAATACTCACTGAAACATGCACGAGGGAAAAGAAAACCATTGGAAAGAAAGAGAAACACTGAAGTTGCTAGGCCAGGGAAGCAGTAAGGCATTGGGCTGGGTGTGTAGTAGGTGGTCCTGTGCTGCTTGGTGGTATCTGAGATGATTCCAGATGCTACATAAATTTTTATAAAGAAATTTCAACAGTTGCATATTAATTTAATAGGGATTGGGGGGAAAGCCTAGCATCTAAAACCAGTGATTTTGTGGATAATATTTCTTAGGTCAAGGCCAAGTTTTAAGAAATGAGAAAATTTAAATTTGATATTAACAAAAGTAATAAGTGAATAATATTAATAGTGATAAACAGATACGGACAAAATTTTGAAGGTGCTATACAAGAGGGATT
Organism: Ursus maritimus; assembly: GCF_017311325.1. Classification (NCBI taxonomy): domain Eukaryota; kingdom Metazoa; phylum Chordata; class Mammalia; order Carnivora; family Ursidae; genus Ursus; species Ursus maritimus. Next base: position 27,639,008 of record NW_024423786.1, read on the forward strand.
GGGGTTCAGGAAACTTTAATATGACACAATCAATATATCACAAAAAGTCTCCACTACTGGGGTCTCATTTATGGTTCTGAAATGGACTAGCCACATTAACTTGGGCAAGCCATTTTCACACCTCTAATCCAGAGTAGTTTGACCATGAAATGAGAGGGGTAGAACAGATCAGGGGGTACACTCTGGGGACAGTGGACACCTAGAAGGACTTGGAGTTATCACAAAGGATCTGAGAACACGTACACTTGATAAACACCGACTGAGGACTGAATTAATACCTCTTCCTAGTAAGCCATTTTCTAATCCAGAGTAGTTTGACCATGAAATAAGAGGGGTAGAACAGATCAGGGGGTACACTCTGGGGACAGTGGACACCTAGAAGGACTTGGAGTTATCACAAAGGATCTGAGAACACGTACTCTTGATAAACACCGACTGAAGACTGAATTAATACCTCTTCCTAGTAAGCATATGACTAGTTTACAAAAGTACATAAATGCTGTCACGACTAATGATGAACTTAGTTAATTTGAACTAAGTCAGGTGATAGCTCTACTGAATGCATCAGTACTTGAACTAAAAAAACAGATTCTAAAGGTACAATCACATTTGATATTTTTGGTATCAGGAAACATCCATGCAGATTTTCACTGTTAACGCTGTTTAAACTCCCACATTGTGGAAAAATTGCAACGGTGCACATTACAAAAAAGTGGTTGAAAGGATCATGAATAGAAGCTAGTTAGTTCCCCTATTACATGATAGTGCTAAGTGGGAAAATACCCTCATCTGATCTTTTACCTGACGTAGACTACCTGCACACAGAAGAGCTACTTTCACCCTAATGACCTTACACACCCAGACCAAGTTAGAAGAAGTAGATTGGTAAACAACTGTTTTTGGTGAAAATTATATTAATGATAACAATGGTAATAATAACGTGGATTGTTCCCATTTATTTAGCACATAATATGTGTGTGTGTGTGTGTGTGTGTATGCACATGTGTGTATATATCAGATGATGTGCTCGGTATTTTATCTCTAATTTCTCAGTGTCTCTGAAAATTAAATATGAATGCTCCTAACTTGTAGTTGATGAAACTGAAGGTCAGGGAGGTTGAGGTATTGCCCATGGCTGCAAATTCATTAAGTGGCAATACCAGGATTCAAATCCCGAACACTTTGGTCCCAATATGCCAGTTGTTTCTACTGTGTTACCCTGATTTCTGATATAATAAAAGTGGGGAATTCTAAACAGACACAGGCATAGGAGAAAGAAATGTAAGTTCAGCAGAATTTTCTTTAATGAGGATAGGGGCTCTTAGGTTAAAAGAAATGACGATGCAGTACCCATTGGTGGTCACTGTTAGGATTAGGCCAGGATTGAGAGCAAGTATTAAATTTTCACAGCTGAGGTCCCATCACTGTATCTCCTCCCAATTACTGGAAAGGTTGTCTTGAAAGTTAAGCTACTGAGATAATCACAGGGGTCTGAGTAGCTGCTCGTATACTTTTAGAATTGTTCAGACTTCTGTTTCCTGCAGCATCAATTGGCATCATCCAACAACATGATAATTTGACAGACAAAGCTGATATAGAAAGCTTATGGCTGATTGCTTGAATAAAAAATCACTGTCGGGGCGCCTGGGTGGCACAGCGGTTAGGCGTCTGCCTTCGGCTCAGGGCGTGATCCCGGCGTTATGGGATCGAGCCCCACATCAGGCTCCTCTGCTGCGAGCCTGCTTCTTCCTCTCCCACTCCCCCTGCTTGTGTTCCCTCTCTCGCTGGCTGTCTCTATCTCTGTCAAATAAATAAATAAAATCTTTAAAAAAAAAAAAATCACTGTCGTATTTCCATAGTTCTCCTATGTCAAGGAATTGCCTATGAGATAAGGCCCACTGGAAAGGAGTTAAATAGTATTCTGGGTACATGACCATCTGAATGGTTCTCAGATGGAGCATGACACCATTTAGATAGAATGGCTTGAGACATGATTTGTTTTCACTTCACCTACTATGACTGGAAAAGAAAGAAACTCATACATTCATTCAAAATACATTGGGTAAGTTCCTGTCATGTGGAAGTTAGTAATTACTGGAGAATTCCAGTAAATGATACAAGAATCAAGGTCAGAGGAGTCCTCAGTGGTAATTTAGACTTCATCTACCATCATCATAAAGACTGACTTTGTGCTTGAAAGTGCATAATTTCTTCTTGTTCTTGTTATCTGTGTATGACAGTGATTTTATTATACCTATGTGTCAGAACACTGGAAAAAGAGCCAGGAGGATGTGATCAAATCCCAGTTTCCTTGCTTGCCAGCTGTAGGACCTTAGATAAGTCATGGAAACTCTCTGGGATTCAGTATATGTGCGGCTAAGAATACAGCAAACTGAGGGCTTCAGAGGGGAGGCGGGTGGGGGAATGGGATAGGCCCGTGATGGGTATTAAGGAGGGCATGTATTGCATGGTGCACTGGGTGTTATATGCAAGTAATGAATCATGGAACTTTACATCAAAAACTAGGGATGCACTGTATGGTGACTAACATAATATAATAAAAAAATATTATTATTTAAAAAGAAAGAAAGAAAGAAAGCTGGAGGTAACATTCAAAAAAAAAAAAAATACAGCCTGTCAAAGAGCTCTAAAGCAATGATCTTTTCCCCCATCGTATAAATACTGCTTTCTCTCCTCTGTACTTGAAAGGATTCCAGGAGTCAGGAAGCTTATGTAATAACATCACTCCAAGATGGCAGCAAATTATTACCTGTTTTTCTACTAGTCTCAGGTGAGCAGGAAGCAAAACCAAGTTTTACTCTTTTCCCTATGCAATTTCTGTAGTAGCCACTTGGGGGTGCCAGATGGTTTATTTTTGTTTACATAAAGGCAAAAAAAAAAAAAAAATAGAGAATCCAGGAATATTGTTTCTATGTAAGAGTACCAGAGAGTACTCTCCTCTTTGCTGTTTATAAATATTTTCAGTCTGGGTTTAACCCATAAAAATATTTTGTGGAGGAAGGGTCTGGAAATCTTGAAAATGGGGAGAAAAATAAAGAAAGGAGAAATGAAACTAAGGAGTAAGGTTGAGACTGTGGATAGAGGAAGGAAACAAACGTGATACCTGGTAAAGTTTCACAAATGTGAGATTCAGAAACAAATTCAACTAACTGCCTTTAATGATAAGTTAAAGAGGTGCTATAGTTGCTTGCAATTTCAACCGTGTCGTCTATAATATGAAGATAATGATTCCTTACCCACCTGAGGGTAAGGATGATGTGACTCACTTAGGCCAGCTTCTCCCTCCAAGACCACAGATTCTGTTAAAGCCATTTATCACATGGATACTATATTTAGATCAGGATCCTCTCTTCCCACATGGTAGAAGGATTCTGAGCTGAATGGATTTATGTAGCCAAGATGGCAATGACATGTCGAAGTTTGGAGAGTCTTCATGAACCAACCCCCATGCACTGATGTCCCCTCTTCTCAGCCAACCCATCTCTCTCTTGACCTGCTACAACAACGTCCAAACTGGCCTCTTTCCTCTCTCTACCCCATCCTGCATCCAACTGCCTGAATACATGAAATCACATCCCTCTCCCCCTTAAAACCTTTCAATGGTCATCCATTGCATTTAGGATAAGATCTTGACTCTTTCCTTTAGATGTGTGCAAAGTCCTACGTGCTCTGGTGTCCACCTGCCTCTAGTAGACGCATCTTGTCAGTTTTCCGTGTTTCTTGTGAACACTCCAGTTTTGTGTCAGCATGAGCTCACTTACATCAATCTCTCAACTCTCTAGACTCGTTTAGAGTTAACAGTACTTATATGACCCATTTCTAGCTAACGAAACATCAGTGGAAGACTTTTGGTGGGGTCCTTCTGAAAAAACTACTTTTTTTCATCATTTTAGAAAAGGAAAGACTCAGCTTGCATGGGTCTTCTACCCTTCACCTGCCTTTTTCCTGCCTTGAATGGGAATATAATACCTGCAGGTAGAGCAGCTATTCTGTGACCATGAGGTTGAAGCCTGCATGCTAAATAAGCATGAGCAAAAGAGAAAAGGATCTCAAGGCCCTGATAGCAGGAAATGTGATACCAGCGAGGAGTGTCTACCTCTAGATTTTTGCTAATATGATAATCATACATCTATATTTGGTTAAGTGACTGTTGTCTGGTTTTTGTTTCAAGTTGCCAAAACTAATTTTGTGTAATATGATATCTGCCTGGTTTTATCTTTTACTTTGCCACCCTAGTCATTCTACATGTTGTAGATATGGTATGCTGTGCATCCCAGATCCTCCCTTCAGAGCAGAATGACTTATTTTCCCAGCTTTTGGGATGATTGTTAACTGACAGCTTTCTGCTCTTAGACTCCTCAGAAGCTGCCCTTACTTAAAGAGAGCCATCCTTCCCAAAGTAATAACCCCTTTCCAGGGCTGCACACATGCAAAGACATAGAAACTCGGGGATATAAATGCCCAACCCTAGCCCCTTCCAAAAGGAGACAGCCATGAAGGAGTATCCCAATTTCAGAATTACTGTGGACTTGGTTGGGGCCTTTGTTGAGACTGTATTGTAGCCCAACTACTCTCTCTTCTCAGTTCTGCTCTCTTCCTTCCCTTCTATTCTATTTCTTTTCGAAGGTATTGAATGCCAAAGCAGTCCCTAATAAACTTCCCGCATGCTAATCACCATCTCAGAGTTTGTCTCTTAGGGAGACCAACTCTCAAGAGATAGTACCAAGTGTGGTCTGAGGAATGGATGCTAAAGTGAGAATCTAGAATCATCCACCAGCCAGCCGGCAGTGAGAATCCCATCACTGTTGGTGACTGGAGGATGGAAAGCCATCAGTCCTATCACATGCTGCATCATTCTGAAGCTACTAGCTCAACAGAGCAATGGAATGGCCTACAGAAGGCATAGCATAGATTGCGGCTCAGAGACCATGCTCTCACTGAGGGTATACCATCCTCCAGGTCACAGTGTGCACTCTAATTAAGGAACACTTATTTTTTCTCATGAAAGTATAGTTGACATACAATATTAGTTTGAGGTGTACAACATAGTTATTCAACATTTATGTACATTACAATATGATCATCACAATAAGCGTAATTACCATCTGTCACCATACATATTACAATGTCATTGGCTATATTTCCTATGCTGTACTTACATCCCTGTGACTTATTTCCCTTGTAACTGGAAGTTTGTACAACTTAATCCCCTACACCTATTTTGCCCATCACCTCACCCATCTCTCCTCTGGCACCTACCAGTTTGTTCTCTGTATTTATGTGTATCTGTTTCTGTTTCTTTTATTTTTTAGATTCTACATAGAAGTGAAATTATGCAGTATTTATTTTTCTCTGTCTGATTATTTCACTTAGTACAATATTCTCTAGGTCCATCCATGTTGGCCCAAATGGCAAGATTGTCTTCTTTTTTATGGCTAATACTCCATTGTGTGTGTGTGTGTGTGTGTGTGTACACATCATCATGTTTATCCATTCATCTATCAATGAAATTGAGTGACCTTTATTGATACTGTGTCAACAACATATAGTGTACACGGGTCCTCTGCTTCCATCACTCCTCAGTGACACCCTTGGGGAAAATTATGTTTCATTTTCCCGCAACTCTGGCCTTTGCAGGTTTAGCAGTCTATTTCCAAAAGGTAGAACTCCTCTGTCAAGAGTCATAGTGAGACTCTCATTGAGCAAAAGTTATAGCTCTAATCAAGGGATTTCAGAATCCTCATGACAAGAGACCAATAGAAAGAACAAGTATCACTATCCTGACAGGATAATCTCTCTGTTTATCAGGAAGAGGTAGGGTTGGTACACAGTGGGAACAAGGAGGGAAATGTTTGGCATCCAGTCTGCCTTGATGGCCACTTAGCACTGCATTGCTCAATCTGGTGTGCAGTCAGGAAGTATAGCAGCCATGGCCTGAGAAGGGTGTTAGGACCCAAGGGATCAGACTTGTTGAGACAACAATGTGGGTCATGCCACTGTATCATCCTTCCTGCCTCAGTTTTTTTTAATGTTCTGAATTGCTTCAAGAATAAAGCAATAAAGCCCAAATTCCTTGGCATGGTAGTCAAGGACTCCACAACGTTGTCTCTGATTATGTCTCAGTCCCCATACCCTAAGACAGAGCTCTACAGATCTTGCTGTGTCCATACTGGACAATCTGAAGTTTGTTAAACTTTCCAAGAACTTCCATGTCTCCTTTTAAAAATCCAAGCTGTTCCTTTGTTCTACCTTTTCTACCTAACAGAATATTACTTGGTTCAACCTCATCTACTATACTGAACTTATTTTTTTTACTAACCTTCCTTCCCTATTAAAGATGATCTTCTACCATACTCTTGCAATAGAAGACACTCATTTCTTTCAGTTTTGAACCATAATTAATTTCCATTCTAGCTTCCCTAACAGATTGTATACTTTATGAAGGCAAGGACTATATCTTGTACATTTTTTGAAGTAAAGAAAATTCACTTACCCAACAAAAATATATTAAACATCTACCACAGGCAAAGCACTATGGCAGGTATGGGGTGTGCAAAAATTAACAAATTCAGATGTAAATTATGCTCTCAAGAGACTCATCCTACAGTCTAGCAGAGTCATTGTATATGTAAAACACTACCACTGAAAGAAGAAAAAGTGATATAGTGAGAGAAAATAAAATTCCATGGGAATGTAAAGGAGGGGATAATCTTTTGGCTGGATGATCTCTCTGGGCAGAGTACCTATAACATTGTTATGCTAGTCTAGTTCTTGGATGCAAGCAACAGAATCCAGCTCTCAACTATTTAATTTTTTGTTAAGGGAATTCTTCAAAAGGTTATTGGCTGGCTCACAAAATTTCCAGGAAGACTGGAAAATGAAGCTGAGAAAATAGTCAGGAACAAGTGGGGTCCAAGCCTCAGCCAAAATCATGGCAGCAGTCTGATGAGAGCACTGCTGTAGTCACCACATGCTATGAAATGCCGCAGCTGATACCACACTCTTGTCCCATGCGGGCCTATCAGGTGGAAAACTCTCAAACATGGGAAAGAGTTCAAGAGGCCAAGCAATCAAAATGTCCCCAATACCAGGGCACAACAGAGTAACTTTGCAAGAAATGTTAAATAAATCAATAAATGAGTAGGATCTAGGAACTAGAAACTGGTATCCAAAATCACCTCAAGTTTCTAGCAGACATTACTAGGGCTTGCGTATGTCATTATGCTCCTTGCCTTCTTGGGCCACAGAAGAGCACATTTCCTAACCACCAGGGGTTAGGCAGAGTGATGTGACCAATATTGGCCAATGAAACGGAGGAGAGGGAACCTGTGTCCCTTCCAGGCTCAAGCCATAAAACTTCCCTGTGCAATTCTTTTTTTTTTTTTTTTTAAAGATTTTATTTATTTATTTGACAGAGATAGAGACAGCCAGCGAGAGAGGGAACACAAGCAGGGGGAGTGGGAGAGGAAGAAGCAGGCTCACAGCAGAGGAGCCTGATGTGGGGCTCAATCCCATAACGCTGAGATCACGCCCTGAGCCAAAGGCAGACGCTTAACCGCTGTGCCACCCAGGCGCCCCTTCCCTGTGCAATTCTTGAATCCATCTCTTTCCTTCCCATAAAGGGTATGGAAGCCAGGTGTTGAAATGATGGGAACACAAGATTGCTGAGTCACTGCAGGGGATCCAGCCTCCTGGGAGAGTGCCTGATCCATAGCAGATTTTGACTGATCCAGAAATATACTTTTACATGTTAAACCAGTGAGATTTGGGAGTTATCACTATGCCTAAAGCTAGCCTAGCCTGACTAGTACAAGGTTCTGACCACACAAACACAAAACATCTTTCTGGTATTTATTTTAAATGCTTTTTGCTCATCAAGATACAAATAATGTGATTTATCTCTTTTAAGCTATCTGTCGACTCCCCATTACACCTTTAATTAAAACTCACAGAAGTCAAGAGGCATTTTGTAAAAGATGAGAATCACATTAAAATTTGAAATAGACCCTTATACTCAAACTCAAGGCATAATACCAATTCTTCCCTCCTCTGAATCAGTTTTTCTAAATTTTCATGATATTATTCTATTCTTAGGTTCTGTCATTTATCACCTTCCTTTAGGGTTTGGCTGAGCCATGAATCATCTGGAGTTTTTGCAGTGGACTGTATCTTGAGTTGACCTCTTTCATTTGGAAGCCAAAGCCATGCTCACAGCTGTTCATTGCTATTTTCTTTATCAGGAAGAATATTTTGCTTAAAGGGTCTTTAAAATGGCAGAAGCTTGACACACACCTGCCATTAAACCAGAAGCTTACATTAAGGAGCCACTACGCTCAGCACTTTGCAAGAAACAATTGGGAAAGGTGTCTCACAGAGCCATGTAAGATACACTTCCACTACTGCATTGATGGCTGCCTCAAATACTACCATCAGCTACCACTTACTGATCATCAACAATGTGCTTGGCCCTATGTTAACTAAGCCTTTAGAGATACTCTCTAGTTATCCCTACAGTGTTTTGTGGTATAAATTCTTATACCTATTTTGCAAGCAAGAACACTTTGGTTCAGAAAAGGTAAACTTTCCTAAACTTTTACAGCTAGATAGTATTATTGTCAGGATTCAAACCTGGTTTTGCTGACTAAAGAGTCCATGCATGTAATCACAGAACTCTACTGATTTCCAGTTGGGGAAATAGAGTCACAAATGCAGTCCTGAGATGTTCTTCCCCTTATCCCATCTGTATATGTTCTAGCTGCTTAGTGCTTTGCTTAGATCATAGAAGGTCCAACACAGCAGATGTTTTTTAGTTTGGAAGTTTCATTTGAAATAATAATGATAAAAAAGTAACTCAATAGTCTCTTCTTCAGGAAGAAAAAGACATGTTAAAGCTAGTACATTACAGTTAAGTTTCCCCCTTGATTTCGATGTTAAATGGCTCTTGCAACAACTTCTTGAAAGTTTTGTTCCCCATCAGCCAGGTTGCAGTTAACAGTTTACATCTCTGCCTGAGAAGATGCAGGCTGCCAACCCCCTTCACATCAGCAATTCTTTGGGTCGCTGATGTGTTGTGAGGGATGAGGGTCCAGCCAGCATGCCCACAAGAAGTTAAGGACGAGTCATGTGGGGGGTCTGTGTGGTTCTCTAGCTCACTGAACTGCCTCAAGATCCTTCTGACGACTTCCTTTCACACTGGGGAAGAATCTCCCCTTTCTGTAAAACACTCTCCATCAGGGACTGCTGTTCGTCTGTATCTCTCTTAAATTGCCAGTCAAGCTGCAGAGAAGGCTTGAGCCCAGTACGACTAGACTTGGGTGGAGGCAGGTGGTGGACACAGCTGCTGTATTTCACAGCCAGTGGATCAGCCCTGCCACCTGGCAGCAAAATGTCTTCACACATTGCACAAGGGGATCTTTCCCCTGCTTTCCTTTCCTAGGGGGCTGCCCTTCAGCATCTGGATCAGAGAATGCCAGTCAGTCCAAAACAGCCCTCAAGGAGGAGTGTTTTCTCGGGGGTCCAGAGGAGACCCCCCAGGGTCTGGGTGCTCACCAGACCGCCTTCCCTGCAGAGTCCCTTGCATGGACAAAGGAAGACAGGATTAAACCAATTTTTCCTAAAATGTATTCAATTATTTCCCATAACAATCGTTGATATGTAATGAATATAAACATAGTGAATAGCTATTCAATCTTAGAGCCCCTTTTTCCTCTCTCTCTCTCTCTCTCTCTCTCTCTCTCGGTGCAATCTTTTAATCTCTTCACCTTCTCTCCCTAGGTAAAAATCATCCAGCCCTGTGGCTTTAAATACTGACTAAATTCTTGAATTCCCAAATTATATTTCAAGTTTAAACTTCTCCTTGGAGTAGTAAACTTACGCACCCAAGTGCCTGCTTGGCATCTCCACTTAATGGTTATCATGGGCATATCAAGCTTAAGATATTCAGATCCAGTTTTGGTTTCATTTTTCCATTCTGCACTTGATTTATGTGTCTTCTAGTGTTCTCCATGCTCCTATCAATCAAATCAGGGCCCTAGTGCATTAATCAAGGTCCAGTTGTGAGAGAGAAACCACACCAGTTATTTGAACAGGGAATTGATCAAATATAAAGAATTAGTTAGCTGGCTAGGTAACTGAAAAGACCAAGGAGCACTAAGTTGTTACAAAAGTAGCAGTCCAAGGAACAGCCACCAGCTCTAGGCCTGGAGAACAAAGAGGAAAGGTCAGAGTTAAGAAGAGACGCTGGAAGGAGTGGCATCTGCAGAAATGAGACTCAGAGATCTGAAAAGAGAGTGGTAGTTGGCGCTGGTATCTGAGAAGGCAGTGAGGCTGTGAGTGTTGGAAACTGCAAACTAGATTTAGGCTCTGCGGTGGGAAGGAAAGCTTCTGCTGAGGTGAAGAACAGGGAGGCTGGGGGTGACTTTCCTGGGAGGAGAAAGCCCACAGAAAGTGACCAGGAAGGACCAACTTCCTTTTTGTTCCTGCTGTGCAGTCTATGCGCCCCCTAATAACAGAGGCGCACAGGGAGCAGCGGGAAAGCAGGAACTTGGTTTGCTGTCCCAGCCCCAGCATCACACAGCAGAGTGTAGAGGATGGACTTACAAAGGGATAATACCCTGATAATCAGCCCATCAGTTACTAATGACTTAATAACTGAATTATCCTTTGTTCTTTCTTTCTGCCTAATTTCAGTACCAAATCCACTAGCATGTTTTAATACTGCTCTAAAATAGTTATTAATTTTGTTGACTTTCCCCCCTTTCCCATAAATTTGATCCAAGGGACCATCACCTCTACTCTGATTTTGGCAGTGTCTGTCTTACTGGACTGCTTAATGTCACTCTTGCTTCCCTCCACATTATACATTCATTGAACAAATGTTTATTGAACACCTACTGTGTCCCAGGAACTGATCCAGGCATTTGGACTACATCAGTAAACAAAACAGATGAAGTCCTATCTTATGGAGCTTCCACTGCAGCCACTCACAGCAACACAAAGCAGCAAGGTGACTCTTATTAATGTATGCTTTAAATTGTGTACCTGCTTAAACCCTTCAGAGGCTTTTCTATTCCAAGTAGAACAAAAGCCAAACTCTCTGTGAAGAATAAAGCTAAGTTTGATCTGATGACTTTCAGCCTCTCCAGAGTTGATGGCGTTCCTTTCTTTCTCCTCTGTTCTCTAACATACTAGCCAACTTTCAGGTCCTTGGACATAACAAAAATGTTTTCCTGCTCAGGACCTTCTTACATTCATTTCTCTTTGGCTAAAAAGATCTTCAACTCACTTTTTCCATGTCTTCATCCCACTAACCAAGAATCTGCTAAAATATCAATTCCCATTTCTCTCTCTCTCTCTCTCTCTCTCTCTCTCTCACACACACACACACACACATCCTCTACCTCATTAGTCTATTATTTCTCTCTTCAGCTCCATCATAGAATTCCATAATTTATCATTTTAAGTAAATATTTTATTTGTTTGCTTGTTAAACATGTCTTTTCCACTAGACTGTAAATTTCGTAAGAGCAGGGCTCGATCATGTCTATATTACAGAGTAAAGCACAGTGTCAGGTTCTCCATAAATATTTATAGAATGAATTAGTCAATTAAAAGCTCTGCAAATTCAGGGGCGCCTGGGTGGCTCAGTCGTTAAGCTCCTGCCTTCGGCTCAGGTCCTGATCCCAGTGTCCTGAGATCGAGCCCCACATTGGGCTCCCTGCTTGGTAGGAAGCCTGCTTCTCCTTCTCCCACTTCCCTTGCTTGTGTTCCCTCTCTTGCTGGCTCTCTCTCTGTCAAATAAATAAATAAAATCTTTAAAAAAAAAAAAGTTCTACAAATTCAGCTTAATGTTGTTTAACCGAGCAATACCTAAACTTAGTTGGCCACAGATCATTCTTAACATAATACCTCTCAACTCTCCTTAAAAAAAAAACTCATGTTCTGTTAATAGACATCAGGTAATATGGGCTTTCATTTGGGATCCTCTCTGGCCCTTGTTTAACTTCAGGAAAAACACCTTTGAAGCAGAAGATACCTAGAGTTAAGTTTTATTCTCTCAGGGCAAAGACCAAAGGATTTACAGGTACTTTTTTTTATGAGACCCCAGGAGGCATCCAAAGTTTAGAGACAAAGGTATGGTCTGAGTTTTAAAGAGACTAGATTCCAGTGCTAACTCTTCTCTGTAAAATCAAGGTTACAATTCTGTTATTTCAGGATTGTTGGGAGGAGATAATGAAATAACACATACAAGATAATTGATAACAATATGCAGCACATAGTAGGTTCTCAATATGAATGTTAGCTCCCACATTTTCACTTATTCCCTTTGTCCATCTACTGGAGAAATAAATTGCTAACAGTCTGTGAGAATAATGGAAAAATACTGACAGCATAACTCTGGCATAGATTATATTAATCAGTAGTGGATGGTGTTATTAGCCAATGAAATATTTATAATTTTTCATCTCTACATCTCTATATCTGTCATCTGCTCAGCCTACCAGTAAATATTAGACCTGGTCCTGCCCTTAAGAATACTAAAACTAATCGTGGAAAAACAACCAACCCAAATGAAATAACTAGAGAGAACTAGGCAATCAGAGATGTAAGAAAGGAGGCATAAGAATTGAAGTATCTGAGGTTTCTCTCATAAAGGATAGTGGGGGTGTGGATATGCAGTTTCTCTTAGGCAGCCTCCCATAACCGAGCAGTTTAAGAAATGTTTTTGGATGGAGTTTGGGAAGTCTACCCCAAATAAAATGAAATTCTGATTTAGCAATGTGCCCTTCCAAGACCATAGCACATTTTAAGGAATCTGTCCTCATAAATTTCAAACGAAAGAAAAGATCCAAGCCACTTTCTAAAACCTGACTTCTCAGCAGAGTGCTTCATTACAGACCCTGGGAGGCTTAAATGGCAGGCTAATTTTTCTTCTTCCTCAAAATTGAAAACAGCTTGAGCTCTCGAAAGTCCTTGTCATCTACCAAAGCAGATGGAAACTAAGGAAGAGAACAACCTTACAACAAAATAACAGCAGGGTTAACCTATGGAGAGACAGTGAATTCAACAGAATACTGTTTTTGCAAAAGACTGTAACCTTGGGTCTCCTTGCTCTGGTACCATGACGTCATTCTGAAGGATGGAGACAAACCTGAAGTAAAGGAAGGCATTGTGGTACTTTTCCCACCAGCCTAATTTATGAAAATAAATCTAGTTAGATTTGCAAAGTCTAGGGAAGAGTCTGAACAGTAGCAGCAAGAATTTATTTGTTACGTATTAGGCTTGAGGTTATCAGTGAGGCATACATAAAGGTGGCACATATGAAGTTAGATAACCAAAAGTGTTAGTCATGTACACAGTATAAAATTGAACGAGTGGTTTTTAGAATGGGCTCTGTTGAACTTACATTTTATCAAGGGGCCAAGGGAGAAGGAGGCTGAGCAGATCACGTGTCCAGCACCCCTCAGCCATCCCAAGCAGTTCCAATCTGTCATTTTAATATTTTAATTTTGTGTCTGAAAAATGGGTTCCACTGCTTTAAAAAGAGTGAAAATCACAGTTCTAGGTGATTTATGGCAATGTCTCCAGATTCTAAGTGTGACTCTGGAATTGGGAGAGTTTCCAATGCAAAACAAACCATGCCTAAGATTCCTCTAAAGATGGTTACCATCTGGAATTAGGGCTTTTTTTTTTTTTTTTTTTCCTGTGAGGTGGTATTTTTTCCCCATTATATTTGTTAACTTCCCCATAACCTAGTGACTTGATTATAGCTTTCAGTATTAGAAAGGCAGAGATTTTGATATTAAAAAGACAGCACTAATAAAGAGAGAACTTTTTACATGTGATTTGACAGATGAAATAGAAATGAAATCCTAAGTTAGCTAACGGTTATCTTTAATATTCAGGTTTTGATAGGAACATGTCTTGGGCATGTAAGCACTTGAGAATCCACAAAGCAATATTCATATTGTTGGTGAGAGGCACCCACTACACACACATCCAATATGTATTAGGAAGATCAAAAGGAAGGACTTACGGGAAGATGGAAAGAAAGAGAAACAGAGAAAATGAGAAAAAAAGAAGGAAGGAAAGAAAGAAGGAAGGAAGAGAAGGAGGAAAGGAAGGAGGGCAGGAAGGAAGGGAGAGAGGGAGGGAGGAAAGGAAAGAAGGCAAGATGGAAGGAGGAGAGGGAGGGAGGGATGAAAAGAGGGGAAGAGGAAGGAAGAGGGAAGAACGATAGAAACAGCTTATAGAAAATCAATATGGGTGACAGTTTTTTTTTTACTAACACCTACTAAGTGGTTTTACCTTCTCTCCATCATGCCTTTCTTCAGCCATCTTTTGTTCCTCAGTTCTCTGGACAGGGACATCAAAAGGCACCAACTGTGAGAAAAGGGAGGGAAAGAGAATGGAAAATCAGTAGGGTTTGTAGGAAACCAGACCAACCAAGTAGTGAACATGATTTAGAGCAACTTTGCAAACTCTGATGATCCTGAGATAAAGAGAAAAAGGGGGATTAAAGAAAAATACCTTGGATAAAACCACTTTGTCCACAATATATTTCACTTCAATGACATTTCTCTTAGGCCCTATCAGCCCTAATTTCCGTGAGGACTCTTCCATTTCAGCTAGATTACCTATTCCTTGAGGAAGGGAACCATTAACATTAGCCTTTTCATTATTCTCAGCACCCAGCACATAGTAGGCCTTGCAGTTGAATTAAATAACTAAATTGAATTAGTTAGTAAATATTTAATAACTAATGCTGGCCAGAGATATGTCAGTCAAGAAAAGAGTAATTTTCATTGATGAATAAGAGGTACAAGTGAACTGAATCTCCATTTTGTTTGTTCAAAACTAACACTCATGGTTTCTTTAAATACTCAAATGGTCTCTACAGTTATGTTTGACTGTTCTTTTAGTAAGAACAATGTCCTGTTAGAGAAAAAAAGTGTTTGCTAATATGTGTTCTATCGAGTTTTCTAAACCCTATTTAGTTGTAAAATAAAGTCTGAATTAATCTGACAAATACTTATTGAGCGCCTGAGCACATGATTTTAGGGAGCACTGAGCCAAGACCAACATTGTCCATGTCTCATGGAGCCTCCAGTTTATAGAGGAGATGGATATTAAGCAACGCATTACCTAATTATCTGATTAAAATTGTGATGAATGCTACGATGGAGACGTTGAAGGAGGTGATGAGGTTACAGATCAGGAATTCTCTCCTGAAAAATAAATTATGCTTGAACCCATATATGAAAGATAAGGAAAAGTTAAGTCAATAGGGAGAGGGAGAATGGTTTTTAAGTGGCTTGTGTGAAGACGGCAAAGTGAGAAGGAGCAGAACATGCTGGTAGAACCAAAGGAAGGCAGTATGGCCAAACCCCACAGCGAGGGAGGAGTAGCACAAAGGGAGTCAGAGAGGATGACAGAAGCCTGTGAGATTATGAGCAGCTTTCCTTGGCTGTATTTTGTTTTTAAGCTGGCTGTGCAGATTACTCAAAATTTCTATGCTTGACTGTACACAAAAATTGTCAAAGTCTGAGATGTGTGGCATAGCTCATTCTGGGTCTATGAGGACTTAATCCATTTTAAATTCTTCCTCCCATTTTTTCCTTTTTCCTAACCTTTGAAATATAAAGTGATGTGTAGATGTATCTTTTTAAATAATGGCTGAGTTATACATTTTTTAAATTCTTTATTGAAGGGATAAAGTAAACCTTAGAGGAGAACAGAGGGACAATGATGGAGGCCACCGTTTGCCAAATAGTGTTTGTGGATTGATGTTACCTTAAAAACAGAAGAGTTCCGTGGTTAAATCTTTGGGGGGAAATATAGGTTAAATAAAGGTAAATAGGTTTACTTATTAAAGGATTCCTCAGAGCCTTTACTATTCCATCTAATCAGTGTTTTCAACTAACATTCCCATCTTATACTGAACACAGGAATATAATATGACTATGAAAGACATGGCCCCTGACCTCATGGAGTTTACAGACTAAGTAGCATGGACTGTGATCCCCCAAGAGGTAAATAGAGTTTCCAGGACTTCCCAAACTTTCCTCTGTGCAGAATTCTCTTTCCACAGAGCCTCTCACTGAACAGTATTTGAGAAATTCTTGCTAGTCCTTTCTAGAAGAATCAGTACTAGGCATCCCCCAAACACTTAGATTGAGTTATATGGAAGCATACTTTGAAAAATGCCAGAGGAGACCCTGTTTCCTGGAGGACAAACCAGATGACATATGGGAAGATGCCCTTTTCAAATAATGAAGGAAAAGCATCATTAGAAGACCCTGTGTGCCCCAGAGTGAGAAATGCTAACTCTCTCTGTACTGGATTTGACAGGAGCATCAGGCAGTTCTCATGATAAGCATCAAAAACCCACATCTTTCCTCAGACCAACCCTGGAGACAGATCAGTTAATGTTTCCCAAGCAATTTAAGCCTCACACCAATTACGCAATAACTTGGTCCTGTTGTGGTGTCTATTTTTATGCAATTTTAATTCAAAGAAGGGTATCACTCTAGGTATGAGGCTAATTAAGACAACCATCTCTTCGTTCTGAAAACAAATGTATATTCTGGAAGTTGATGACTCTGTGTGTGTGTGTGAAGAACTAAGGAAAAATTTCCCTTATCTTCTGACCATCTCCAACCCAAGATCTTGTCTGAAGTTCTTCCAGGAGAACAAACATTGAATTCGCGTTGCCCAAATAACTGAAGATAATGGACGTTTGGCTGGGGTAGAGCAATGGAAAAGGCCTTTTAGTTTCCATATTATTTTAGGCTCATTAAATTTCATCATGCTTGATGTTGGCATTTGAATAAGGATTTTTCTTTCATGTTTTTTTCTAAAATGCTGCAAATTGTATTTAGACAGAAGATTTCCTAATACTGGATTAAGGATTAAGAGAGACCAAAAGATGACTTGTCTAGCAATTCTGGCATCTCAGAGTTTTCCTTTTCGGTGAACTTTTTTCCCCCCAAGAGCTCTACTTCTTGTAGATACTCCTGATTCTCACCACACTGAGTTATGGTATTATTTTGTGATTTTATTTAGAAGGATACAAAAGATAACTTATTTCAGGTATAATCTGTATAATGAAGATGTCTTGGTACAATAAACATACTCGAGAATGTTGATTAAATTGTTTAATCTTGTTAGTGACAAATGTTTCCCATGAGTCTTTTTCCCTTTGGTGATAATGCCATAAACTCGTGAAGTCAAAGGTTATATCCACTTGCTCTGGTCCGTGACTGCAAATTCACTTTTAGGAGAATTAGTGTTGTTAGATAACATGACAGGAGAGACCAGACCATAACACAGAACGGAAGAAAATTATTTAGAGAACATTTAAATACATGTCAGGCTGACCTGTATCCTGGCACACGCCATTGAATAAAAACAGTCAATGATGATCCTCCATCCTCCCTACCTCATTCATCACTGAGTAAATTCTGCACTTTTATTAACAATAACCTTGGTTACAAGGATGACAAGATTACAAAAATTAAATGTCATTTCTTTATCAGAAAATACTGTGCATTGCCCATAAGAGCTGGTACCTAGAGCTGGACAGCCAGTAACTAAATTTCCTCCATCATTCTCCCTGAAAGCCTAGTGCTTCCCTATGTGTATGCATACCAACTTTATTCTGTCTTCCTTCTGCTGACATTTTCCCTACTTCTGCCGTTAGAACAAGATGACAGCCATAACCGCAACAATGCCAGCCACAGCCCTAGATCTGCATAACCTCCTAATTCCTGTTCTGGGCCCTGATTTCAATTTTGTAAGGTAGACGGTCTGACTGGCCCAGCTCAGGTCACACGCTTCTAATGCAATCAGCTGTGGCCAAGATCAATGGCCCATCTGCTCCGCTGTTCACATAGGAGAGCCATGGTACACAAAATGATTGCCATTAAACTTTTCATGCCTTTTCGAATCTAAATGTAAATAACTCTCTATGTGACGTTCAAAAAGTTTTAGCTGAAACAATGCAATATTTGAATAATTAAAATAAATCACATAAAACCTAAATATTATGTGATTTTCTATTGGGATGTATTTATGAATGTTCATTGGAGAAATCTCACCATAGCTTATCATTCTAAGCAAGTGGTGCTTAAAAGTTAGGGCACATAGAATCCCCCATAGATTTTGTTGAAAATAAGGATTGCTCTGCCCTACCTTGGAAAGTCTAAGTAAGTCTGAAAGATTTGTTCATGCTCTCTCTAGGTGATTCTGCTGTAAATGGGACACAGTTTGAAAAATATGGGTCTAGATTAAATAAAAGGAAAAAAGGAACAGGACTAAGAATTTAAGAGAAGGGCCTTCAATAGAGGGGAGAACAGAAGAAAACTAGTTATTGATTGTTTCTGGGGGATCCTTTCCTTGCTGTAAACTTTCTCAACCACCAGGAGAACCACCAAGCCCTTACTCCTAAATCAAACTTTCTCAGAGGATTTTCACTACTGTATTTAACATGGTCCTTGGATATGTGGCCATCAGTATCCAGTTAGTCTCATGAAAATATGTTCAGCATCCCACTTCGGATAAGAAGACTTTTCTAACCAAGGAAGGTAACATACTACCTGTTCCTGCCAGGCTGTTAATAGAGACACTATTGCTCATTCAGGCTATGAATGCAAAGCCAGCTTTGCAATCAGGCAGAGCTCAGTTCTCCTCTGAGATCAGCTGAATGAAAATGATACAGATTCTCTTTTCAAGCTCCTGTCAAGGAAAGAACATACACACTCCACAAAGGGGCTACACAAATGATCTTGCACTCAGAGACAGCACTGTGACGATCATTACATTGTTTTGCAAGAGTCAACTTTAACTATGACAGGAGTTTCACAGCAACTGCAAAATTTCAGAGGCACAACCCGCCATGAGTGAGGAGGAACGTGCCACACAGGGAGTTTTTGTTCCTCTCCCTTTTGGCCCTAGGCTAGGTGTCTTTGGTGTTATTTGAAAAAGTAGCAGGGACTTCTTTCTGGAACATTTGTTCACAGAGGCTCTAATTTCATTGATTGATCTAGTCTAGTGACTAATTTGTCTATTTTAAAATATTGTTGTAAAAATATTAAGGCACAGTTTTTGTTAAGCTGTGTCAGGAACTATGCTATGTGTTAGAGATACACCAGAATGCAAAAGTGGCATAGCCCCAGGAGTGCCTAGATGGCTGAGGTGGTTGAGCACCCAAATCTTGATTTCAACTCAGGTCATGATCTCAGGGTTGTGAGATCAGGCCCTGCATCAGGCTCCATGCTCAGTGCAGGGTCTGCTTGAGATTCTCTCCCTCTCTCTTACCCTCCTCTTCTACCCCTCCCCTCACTTGCATGTGCTCTCTCTCTCTCAAAATAAATAAATAAAATCTTAAAAAAAAAAACTGTCATAGTCCCTTTCTATGAAAAGGAGAAATGAGGAAGACAGATGTGAAGATAATAGTCACAGACATAATATAAAGTTACAAGTGAGCTGCTTTGGAATACACTGTGAGATGCTAGAAAATGGAGAAATTACCCTGTCAGAAAGGTTAGAGGTGGTGAAACAGAGTGATGGGGTAACAGTGGGAATAACCAGTTGAGGAATAGCCAGGAGGAGAAGTATTTACTTGTAAAGGTCTTGGTATGGGGAGTGTTAGGGAGAGATCTAGGCAGTTCAAGAAATTGATGAAGGAGAGAGCAAGGATGTTGTTCTAGGCTGAATTGTGTCCTTCACAAAGATAGGTGGAGTCCTAACCCCCAGTCCTTCAAAATGTGACCTTACTTGGAAATAGGGTCATTGCAGATAGAAGTGGTTAAGGTGAGGCTACATTGGTGTAGAGTGGTCCTTAATACACTCTGACTGGTGTCTTTCTGGGACACAGAACGAAGATGCCGATGTGAAGATAGGAACTGGAGTTAGGCTGCCCTGAAGCAAGGAACACCTGGGTCCATCAGTGGCTGGAAGAGGCTTTGGAGGGAGTAGGACCCTGCCAACACCGTGTAATACTTTGTGATACAGCCCCAGGAAACGTGTGTGCAGTAAGACTGGTATTAAACCAAGTTTAAGTGCAGAGCGGCCCAGACCACACAGGGCCTTGAAGATCTTGTTGACGGTCTTACTCTTAAGAACATTGGGGAGTCAGATCTTTGTTTTGAACCAATACGGCAATAATGGTCAAGTCCTGTGCAAGAGGATAAGGTTACTTTATGGTCACTTGAGTTTCTTCGTAAATGAATTGGAAGGAGGCAAGAACTTACAGTTAACCAACGTTCCAAATCATTGCTATTTTGTTGGTGGTATAGTGGTGAGCATAGCTGCCTTCCAAATCATTGATATTTCAAATGGCCACCTAATAAGATCACAGTTTTCTCTCGCACTACCCCAGATTTTAGGAATCAAGCTTTCTGTACTGGCTAATACTGGACAGCTGAAGCAGATGTTTCCAAATTGCATTCCAGGGAACACTTATTCTAAGAAATACATTTCAGAAAATACTCCATGGGGGCGCCTGGGTGGCACAGCGGTTAAGCGTCTGTCTTCAGCTCAGGGCGTGATCCCGGCGTTCTGGGATCGAGTCCCACATCAGGCTCCTCCGTTATGAGCCTGCTTCTTCCTCTCCCATTCCCCCTGCTTGTGTTCCCTCTCTCGCTGGCTGTCTCTATCTCTGTCAAATAAATAAATAAAATCTTAAAAAAAAAAAAATACTCCATGGCCAAAGAAGTTTAGGAATTTCTAAGTTCTTGTGGCATTTCTTCCCACTTGCAGAATGATAAAGTGCATTAACATATTGTTGTCTCTTGGAAATTCTGTAGAAGGACTTGAACCTCAGTTCCCAAACATGTTTGACCATGAAATAACCTTGGACCACAACAAAACCAGAAATAGGTGAAATGTACCTGTTAACTTCTCAAGGAATTTACTTTTGGAAATGCAGAGACGTTTTTAAAAAAATAATACTCTCGTGCCCTTGCTCCACTTTCAGAACTAGGAAATGCTACCCGATACTTAGTTGCAATCTTGCCCTGCAATTTTTCTCTTTCCTGCGTGCACGGCCTGCTGGGGGAATAGCTGTTTACAATCTGTGAAGCTCAAATCTTCCTTCCCCTTCTCTTCTCCCATCTGAGTCTCATTTGAGAGATCTCCCCTCAAGCCATTCTACCAGCGGAGCGTGGAAAAAAATTTTTCTGAACAAAAAAGAAATTGTCATCCTTTTTCAAATGGCATGTTTAAATGTGATTTGAAATGGAGAGCCCCAGACTTCAAAATGTTGGCCATCCTAACCAAGAAAAATAGTGCTATACCTGGAAAGGATTCTGAGAGTCATTTGGTACAAAACGCTCATTTTGTTTATGAATACGTGAAGGCCTGAATAGCCAGGACAGTACCAAGCCACACAGCTGATCGGAGAGCACAGCAGGAGGGACATCAGACGTGTGTACTCTCAGCCCTGCCTTCTCTTGAAATATGTCTTCAGGGGCCTTTGAAAAACTTAAACTCCTCACAGCATTTGAATCCAGACGTTTATTGCGAATATAAGGAAGATCACCAAAAAGGCAGTCAACTAATTCAAGAATCTCAGTAGCACATACCTTCTTTGAGAGTGAAACTAACCAATTCAATAAACCAATTCAATAAAATGGGGAGAGAAAATCTACAAACAGTTAAATACCTTGTAAAGCTGTATGTTTTAATTGTCCATGTAACACGAATTATTTCTTTTAAGTTACCACAAATAATCTCTTTTCACACATTCGTATATTCATTGTAAGTTCTCTATTCTTGGTGGAGGAATTTTTTTTCCCTCTAAACAATAAAATATTAAGAAAATGACTGAAAAATATCTGCTTTGCCTGTTTTTTATTCTCTCTCCTTTCCTTCTGCAGTCTTTGGTCGCAGGTAAAAAAAAGTCTCCTGATCCATACCACCCGTCTAAGAGAGAAGAGTCGTATTTTGCTATCTCTGCCCTTTTTACCATCCAGGCTGCTAAAAATCCTTATTAATGCATTTATGGAAATAAGTCTTAGCTTGTTCTGTCTTTGCTGCCCCACAGAGATACATGTTTTGCATACCTGATTCTGCACCCGAGCAACAGCCTTTCAGACAAAGTGATGGGCACAGCAGAAGGAAAGATGGCATCAGTGCATATGACTCTGCCCCATTGTGAACTCAGGCTGGGAAATATGCAAATGCTGCGTTGTCCCTGGTGTGCACAGCTTACAGACACTTCAAGAGAAGTGGTGGTTATGCAACATGACACCTTCCTCCAAACCAGCTTTCACCTTGTGCTCCATTGAAGAAACAGCAATCTATTCTAATATTGGAGCATAATCAGCCTTAGGAAACCCTTGAGAAAATTGTTCAGTCCCCATTTCTTCTTACTCAGGGATTTTTAAGGCTAATTTTGTCTCTATGCAATTTTCTTCTTACTAGATAGTTTTAGAGCCTAATCCACACATGAAACACACTTCCAGATATAATTTCATCAACATTAAATAGGAGTGATACCGCCTGGACCCATCTAGATTTACTCATTCCCACCCACCTCCTACTGGCCCGTTTTGCTTCTTCTGTTGAGACAGAACATTGATGTCATCCCACTTGGGCCAAAGTAAAAGCACATCCAGTTCCCAGTGTTCTCTGATCTCAGAAAGCAGATCAATCTTTCGGAATGCAAAAGGAACTGCCTTGGAACTGCCTTCAAACTGCCACCACCATGTTGGCAGTAAACAGCGCAAAGAAATTAGGGTCCATTTCCTTTCTCCAATTCAGGAAAGATGAAGAGAAATACTGAAAATTTTAAAAAAGAAACAAAAGTCTAAATCAAGCCCCCGCTACTTACTCACCGAGGGACCTTGGACATGGCTCTTCATCCTTCTGAGTTTCCTCATCTGTATTTACTCAAATATTACTTGGGAAGCAGAAGCAACTGAGATTTTACAAAGTATCATTATGGTTAGTGGCGCATCAAAGCTCTCAGCCCGAACACTTCACCTTCCTTTCTCTGGCTCCTTTGAACTTCAGCATTCGACCCAAGGTAGCTTCAGAAATCAAATGCCACCTGTGTATCCAAAAGGAAGTTATTTGTGAAAGTTTAACCTAAAAAAACCCCTGTCATCCAGAGTCTATTTAGCATCTAGAGTTAAATAAAATATCATCAAAATAATACATTGGGAAAAAATACAGTATAGACAACAAATGGGCTCCACATTATGCGGGTTATGTCCATGAGTAAGGGCTTAAGAAAATCAAAGTATTCAGTCCAGCAGATAGGCCACATCAATTCCACTATTACCAACAGATGAAAGAGTTAAGGGAGTATTGGACAGACCCGGGAGGCAATTAAATGTTAGTGGTTAACATGCATGAATTTGGAGTCAAATACAACTATACTCCCAAACCCAGCTCTGCCACATACTATCTGTGCCATCATAAGCCATTTAACCTCTGTAAGCTTCAGTGTTTTCATCTGTAAAAAGGAGGTAACATAAAAGTATTTAATTTATGGGGTTATTTTTGTGAGTAATAAAAATATTGCAATGAATAGGGTTCCACACAATATTGGCCAAGTAGCAAATGTTCGATAAATGACATCAATTATTATTGCTGTTTATGTTTTTTTTTTTCCTTTTTCTGGATACCTAAGGTCAAATATGATTCACTCATAATCACAGAGCTTCAGTCTTCTGATGCTCCAAAATGCATAGTAGCAACCCAGTGTTTGGGTATAGAAACAAATGAACAAAATGCTCTTCTGATGAATCTTCCTCCTCCCTTAAACAGTCAGGAAATAATATGGTAAGCATCAGTGAGGCCATCAAGGAACATCCAGTACCATGGAGTCTGTGCTCTACAGCCGTCACATACAAGGGTGAATTTTGTAAGCATGCTCATTTTAGCTCAAGTACCCACTTCTCTTCTAGAGTGGAATTAAGATACTTAGCCATGCACCCAATGGGGAAGTTTTAATTTTTGTCCTAGTCAATTGGCTGGCATAATAGTTGAAATCATAGCACTTGGCAAGGCCATTCTTTTTAAAGATTTATTTATTTATTTGAAAGAGAGAGCAAGCGAGCACAGGGCTGGGAGGGGCAGAGGAAGAGGGAAAGAGAGTCCCAAGCAGACTCCATGCTGCGTGTGGAGCCCCACACTGGGCTTGATCTCAGAATCCTAAGATCACAACCTAAGCAGAGACCAAGAGTCTAGTGCTTAACTGATTGCACCACCTAGGTACCCCAAGGCCATTCTTTTTAGATATCTAAAAAAGATAGGAAATCTAGATCTCTGGGTTAACTGGAAAGTATACAAAGTGAAATCCACCAGATGTACCGATAGTTTCCTGGGTAAAAGCAAAATATTTTTTCAGAAGGATCCCATTTTTCTCTATTTCATGGGAGCACTGACAGGCAGTTGTAAATCATCATGTTGCCGAAGATTGAACATCTCAGCCCCATCTAGGGCAGTGTGGGGGGTTAGCAAATAAGATCAGTGTGATGTGGAACAAAACCAAAGGGAAATATTTATTATATTACTGCTTTGTGTGAATACCAGTCAGGAAAAGAACATGTGGGGGAAAAAATACAATGAACAAGCTCAAAATCTCAAATGGATAGCTCTTGCTGATCCTGAACTCAATATTCCAGGAGTCAACAGCTGAAAATGTTTTACTAATTTTATATTATTTTTAAGTAGCAAGTATATATGCAACATAACACGTGACTGAAATACTGTGAAATTATTTTAAAAATTTATAAAATTCAAAGGAGAATGCCTCTAGGTTTTATATACAAATGTTTATAACAGTTTTAGGGGTGCCTGGGTGACTCAGTCCGTTAAGCGTTGACTCTTGATTTCAGCCAAGGTTCTGATCTCAGGGTTGTGCGATCCAGCCCTGAGCCAGACTCTGTGCTCAGCGGGGAGTCTGCTTCTCCTTCTCCCTCTGCTCCCCCCACTTGTGCTCTTTCTCTCTCCCTAAAATAAATAAATAAATTCTTAAAACAAACAAACAAAACACAAATGTTTATAACAGTTCTACTTGTAATCTACAAAGCTAAAACAATCCAAATGTCTGTCTGCTGAGAAGTGGATTTAAAAAAAAGGTAGCCTATCCATACTGTGGAATACTACACAGTAATAAAAAGGAATAAATTAATAATACACACAACAATATGGATGAATCTCAGAAGTATTGTGCTGAGTGAAAGAGGCCAGAAGCAAAAGGCTGCATACTCTATAAATACGTTTATGTGACTTCCTGGATAGGCAAAAAACTGAAGTGGTTGCCAGAGGCCAGGGTGGAATAGGGATTCTCTGCAAAGTGGCATGAGAATTTGGGGATGAGATATTATATATCTTGATTGTGGTGCTAGTTATGAAAACTAATAGAACCACATATTGAAAAATGGATGAATTTTACTGTATGTAAATTATCTTGATAAAAATAAAATTAAAAAAAAAAATACTGGTGGGTTTTAACAAAATTCCATGAAGGAGTCTAGCATCTCAGGCATAGCTATGAACAGCTGTGGCTTCTTCCCAAGGCAGCCTGACTGACTGGTCCAGGCCTTATTGAGTCCTAATTACTTGCTGGCTGACCAGGCCTTCGATCACTTCCACTGGCCGCAGTACACAGCCGGGAGCACTAGTGATAGTAGCAACAATGGTAGAGCAATAATATTATATCTTAGTGTATTCATCTGTGCTTTGTGTATATTTTCTTCCCCTTCTAGAACACCAAGGCCAATGTCTTTCTTCTCCGAGTCCATACAGAAACAAAAGCAAAGGCCACCAGCCTAAGCATGAGGCAGAACTTATTTGTTTGTTTTTATTAAGATATAATGGACATATAAGGTTATATTTGTTTCGGGTGTACAATATAATGATTTGATATTTGTATATATTGAGAATCGATCACCACCCTAAGTATAGTTAACATCCATCCCCACCTATGGTTACAACTTTTCTTCTTGTGATAAGATCTACTCTCTTTGTAACTTTGATGTATACAATATTATATTATTAACTATAGTCACTATGCTGTACATAACATCTCCAGGACTTATTTGCTTTTGTAACGGGAAGTTTGTACCTTTTGACTCCCTTTACTCATTTTGCCCACTTTCTACCACTGTCTCTGGCAACCACCAGTCTGTTCTCTGTATCTATGAGTTCATCTTTGTTTTTGTTTTTCTTTAAGATCCCACGTGTGAGATCATGCAGTGTCTTTCTCTGATTTATTTCACTTAGCATAATGCCCTCAAGATTTCCTTCTTTTTTATGGTTGAATAATGTTCCATTGTGTAGATATATGGCATCTTCTTTACCCATTCATCCACCGATGGACACATGGCTTGCTTCCTTATCTTAGCTATTGTAAAATAATGCTGCGGTAAAAACAGGGATGCTTATATTTGTCAGATTAGCATTTTTGCTTTCTTTGGGTAAATACCCAGTAGTGGAATTACTGGATCACATGGTAGTTCTATTTTTAATTTTTTGAGGAGTCTCCATACCATTTTTGTAGTGGCTGCCCCCAATTTACATTCCTACTAATAGTGCACATCCTCATCAATACTTTTTATCTCTTGTCTTCTGGATAATAGCCATTCTAACAGGTGTGAGGTGGTATCTCATTGTGGTTTTGATCTGCATTTCCCTGACAATTAGTGATGATGTGGCAGAATTATTTGAATGAAGTTTTCATCAGCCGGTCCAAATTGAGATGTGCTATCAGTGAAAAATACTGCCTATTTTGAAGATTTGGTACAAAAATTATAAAATAACTCATCAATTCTATATTAATTTTCATGTTGAAATGGTAACCCTTTAGATATGTTGAATTAAAACGTATTTTAAAAATTAATGTTTAATGAGCTCTTGAAATTTTGAAATTACCTATGAAATCTAAAATTTGAAATTTAAAACTTCACACATTATATGTGAAATTTTGTGACTCACCTTATATTTCTATTTGATAGCACAGCTCTATCACCTTGGTAAATGACTGAATTTCAGTTTCCCTGTATGTAAACTGTTGTAAGGATCAAAAATAATGAAAGTTAAATTAGCATAGTGTCTGGATCTTAGGGGACTTGCAAAAAGGGATGCTATAATTAACACAAAGCTATAGGTATGTACCGTACATACATTGAAGAAATGTCAAATTATTAAATGACCATAATATAAAGAAATAAGTTTAGGTAAAGTACAGCCAGATTATAGGGTTTAATTACTGGAGAGGCTGCTTTTAGGCAACAGGCTTGAGCAACAGAAACTTGAGCAAGGCAGAGGGCCCACAGTGACCACTGAGCTGAATGCAAACAGGCTCATTAGGCCATAGGCCCTAACTGACTAATGGGCTACTTACAATAGGGCACAGCTACCAAAAAAGGGAAAATTCCATACATCCCCATGCTCCCTCACTCGACCCTCATGGTAGACATTCTCTCCTTTGCTATCCTGCCTGCCCCTCCCTTGCAGTGTATTCAGTTAACTTGTATCTTTTTTGTTCTGCCATGGGTGAATTCTTTTACCTTGAGCACTGCTGGCCCCCACCAGATCAGGACACCCCACAATTACCTGCCCTTGTAGTTCATTCAAAGGCAGATTCTGGGGCACCTGGGTGGCTCAGTTGGTTGAGCGGCTGACTCTTGATTTCGGCTCAGGTCATGATCTCAGAGTTGTGGGATTGAACCCCACATGGAGTTCTGTGCTCAGCAGAGTCTGTTTGTCCCTCTCCCCCTGCCTCTCCCCCTGTTTTTTCTTTCTCAAATAAATAAATAAATCTTAAAAAAAAAAAAAAAGTTCTTGTTGGCAAGTTAGAATTGTCACCCAAAGGTAGTGATGGTGGTGAGGGGGTTATGTTAAGGGGCTTTGAGGAAGAAAGTCAGTTCTCTAGGGTTTGGGAGAATTGTAGCTTTGAGAGGTTCTAGGAATGCTAGAATGACCCTGTGAACACCTACAGGTCACAGAACCCTGACAGGGAAAAGCAGCGTAAATTGAAGCCTAGGGAGCTGGGCTGGAGCATGGAGTTTACGGTCGTGGGGAACATCGACCTCAAGCTTGGCACAGAAAGAGAGTGGAGATCAAACTGAGAGCACAAGGAGAGGGATTCTGGTGGATTGAGGACCAGAAACCCTTCACCATATTTCTGGACTAAATAAATTAAAACATTTCAGTAGAACTTCAAGGTAGGAAAGGAAATTCTCCCCCCATCTACACACATGCACGCAGGCAAGCATGACATCAAAATGCCTGAGTAGATGTACCAACTATGGCAAGCAACTGGATTGTTTTAGAAAAATAAAGGAATGTTATAGTTCCTGCACCTCAAGTTCTGTCTCATATAATCATGGTGGATCCCCATATACCATTTTGCGTACTCATAGGAAAATATTTTGGTATTGTTAAAAAACAAATTCTGGATAAATTTAAAGATCTTAATGGCTTTACGCAGTGATTCATTAATTCATCCCATCTAGCAAGTAGAAAGGAGTCCTGAGGAGTTGTACAAAATGGAAGATTTTTATAGGAAGGAGAGTGGGGCAAGACATTATTTGCAAAAGAAAAGAAAGGATTGTTTAGGGACAGTCACCTTCCCTTAGAAGAAGGATGGTGAGTCTCATCAGGGAGATTACCTCACTAGTGCTGATCAGGATTTCCCAGACAGATTGGCTTAAAATTCCACTCCCAGGAGAGGCTGAAACTGTAGGTAGGTTAGGGAGTAAGTCTTGGTGAGGCTTAACATAAATGACTCCATTTGGGGCCTGTTTCTTTTTAAGGGTATGATCTATTTTCAAGTGTTATCATTAGTTGTTTTCTTGGCATGGGGTAGAAACGAGAGGGAGTTTCAATGACTATTGTGTTACTTTTCCATAGGGTTTGAAGACAGTGAAAAATATGCATTGCTTTAATAATAATAACAATAATGTATTACCATTTCACAGAAAAAGCCCTCTCTATTAGAGTTGTCAGTAATGGTTCTAGGACCTTCCCAGACTTAGGTAACAGCTTGTATGTTATTCTCCTGAGGGTTCTCAGAGTATGTCCTTAGATATTTGGTTTGTGGCTGCTAATTACAGAGGACATCCCTATCTCTGGCCCTGACCTATCAGTGGCCTCACTGATCAGAATGTTGCCGCTTAGAAGGGGAGGGGCTGTGCTATATAAGCTTCAGAAGTTCCTCCTTGAGGAACAGAATATACTTAAGCCCATCTCTGGTTTTCAGTCAGTTGCTCAAGTAGCTCAGGCATCAATTTTTGATTGAAGAACTCTTTCCAGGAACTCTACAAGAGTGAGTTCCAGGTGTATCTTGCTCCTCTGGCCATATTGGTTCAGGGCCAGACACCTGATTCCAACAAGAGCACTCTGATTCTCTCTCTCCTGGTAATTTTTTTTTTTAAGATTTTATTTATTTATTTGACAGAGAGAGGCAGCGAGAGAGGGAACACAAGCAAGGGGAGTGTGAGAGGGAGAAGCAGGTTTCCCGCCGAGCAGGGAGCCCGATGCGGGGCTTGATCCCAGGACTCTGGGATCATGACCTGAGCCGAAGGCAGACGCTTAACGGCTGAGCCACCCAGGCGCCCCTCTCCCGGTAATTTTTAGTGGAGACAAAAAGAGTATTGGTCCCAGAGAGTCCCAGGAGCCCCAGACATGCAGACTTAGAACTCAGAGGCAGCAGAAGAAACTAGAAAGCAGAAAGATGGGCAGATTGAGAAATGGCAGAGAGTAGAATGTCAGTCCTTGTGGCTCAGCTGTGCTAAGTTCTGGTCTCTGCCCGAGACCCCCTGGTCGTTGGGTTCTCTAGACACCTTCGTATCATGTGTCAGGGGGCAAAAATTCCTGTCCTCTCAAAGGTTCTTCTAGCTGGACTAAGAATCAAATCAACATGAGACAGATTTACAGAAAAAAAAATCAAATTCAATAGTGTACATAAGGCAGGGAAAATGAGGTATCTATGTCATTCTGAACTAAGGAGAAGAGGGTAGGGGTTTGAGACTTCAGAGGGAAGGAATATAATTCACAGGAAGATGAAAAAGTAAATATTTGGTAAACAAATGTTTGCCTTGCCACATAGATGGGTTAACTCTGATAAAAGTTATCTCTGATATTAACCCTTATTCTGAAAAGAGCTTCAAATTTAGATTCTTCTATGTAGTTAAGGGAGGGGCAAAAGTTTCTCTTGAGTCCACAGAATCTCAGTTATACCTTCAGCTCAAAATAATACACATGCCAAAATGGCTTACCATGAGGCAGTCTGCCCTCGACTCCTACACTTATAATAATTTCCTTCCTTTTGCTCAAATTAAATTCCACTGGTTTCAGTTGCTTACAGTCAGTCAGAGGGTCCTAAGAAGGAAGGAGAATATTCACCTACTTACATCTTAAATAACCAAGGAATAATTCTCACTTGGGAGAGTCCATAAATAGTAGGAAAAATTTCTCCCCCTCTTTTCACCTGTAATAAGGGATCATAGTATCTCATTTCTCTGCAAACATTATGAATTTATAGAAAAGACCAAAGAAATTTGCTAGAGATTTCTGACAAGCAGTGTGATTGTTATGATGCTCTGACAACCCTACATAGACTGTCCAGTCCCCTCTCTGCATCCTTTGGCTTCACTGCCAGCTAGAGTTGATGCTAACACTACCATACTTTCATACATGTTTTAACACAGAATAATTGCATCCCATTTTTTCAGCCAGAACAGATTAATAATCTGCAGTACCACTGTTAGGAAACAGAAGAGGGCGCCCTAAGAATATTTCAGAAGTGACAAAGAGCCTCTTTTAATACCTTTAAATGCTACAATGAAAGCTTTATCCCAAGCATGGGAAAGCAAAGCATGACCAGTTTTGCAACTAACATTATTTTGTGGAGCCACATGACTAAGGGATAAAGAGAAAGAGTACCTAAGTCAGTCCCTAAGAAAAAGGCAAAGCCTAAAAAAATAACTTAATATCTGTCGAATATGTTCGTAGTCCCAAATAATAATCTAATTTGATTGTTATGTGACTAGGTAAAAAAAAAAAAGGTGGTCAGAAATTATTTCTTTTTAATGGATATGTAGAAGGAAATAATAAAACTAGCATTTAGAGAAATTTCAATATGCCAAACTCATGTTTATGAACATTATTTTATTTGATATTCTGTAAAAACTCCTAGAGGTAGGTACTCAACCACCCCCCACCCCCAAACCTCCAGTAAACTAACAGATCATTTTAACTAGTACCTCTTTCACTTGCTCCAAATAGTCTTCTCCATAACAATCAGCCTGAAATAAACACATAGATTATTTAAGAAGTCTTTTTTGAATTAAGCAGTTAGAGAAAGAAGGAGAGAGATGAAGATAAAAAAGGAAGGATAGGACCCAGGAGGAAAGGGCTAGAGAAGGTGGGGGAAGGAAAAGGAGGGATGGAGAGAGGGAGGAGACAGAACGGAGCCACAAAGGAGAGGGACAGGAGGGGAAGTGGATCAGGAAAAACCTCTCTGAGCCTTCAAAAAGACCTTCACGGATCTGAGTTACCAGCCTACACTTTATTTTCATGCACGGTAATAGCCCCAATACACTTACTTCTGAGGCCTCAGATTGGCATCAGACAATGTCAACGTAGCCTACAACAATCCAGGCCCAGAAGTGAATGTTTAGGAGGGAGCCAAAAGTAGCTACAGGAAGGGAGAACAATGAAGGGAGGGGTATTGATTTAGCAAGCTCTGAAAGCAGCCTTCAGAGAAAGCCTTTACCAGCCTCCAGCTGTTCATTAGTTAATGAATATGAAATATTGATTCAAGGATGGCCCCACAGGTGTTCAGGAAAACAATCTCATTTCAAACCAGTCAACTGCACTTAGCCCATGGGTGGGGGAAGGGTGAGCATTTTTTTTCCCCACCCCACCTCCCAGAGCCTCAGGTTAAGGTGTGGTCTCTGGATCTGGATTCTCATCGCAGCCCCCCCACCCTGTGGGGCAGGTCCTGACGTAAAGACAGTGGAGTACACCTGTTCCTCTCCTCTTTCTAACGCTTTAGGATGGGCAAACTGAATCCCAAGGTTTGGTAATTGTGATAGGTAAAAAAAATTAACTCATGAATTTATTTTCAAGTGTGTTTGGGGAAAAATAAACTTCCACATAAAGCCCTCAAATTTGCAAATATTAGAGGAAAGCCTAATGAGGCATTTGTATTTTTTTAAAGTAAAGTAGATATTTTTAAAAATTATAATAGAGTGGCACCTGGCTGGCTCAGTGGGTAGAACGTGAGACTCTTGATCTCGGAGTTGTGAGTTCGAGCCCCACATCGGGTGTAGAGATTACTTTAAAATAAAATCTTAAAAAAATTTTTAATAGAATAAGTAGTATGCAGATATGACTATAGATATTGAGGCCAGATTGTTAACAGCTGGAACTGAGAAACACAGATTTAGGACAGATGAACCAGAAGGATTGGAAGAATGGATAGATGGATGTATAATTAAGTCAGGAGTGTTGGATAGATGGAAGAGTCCATGGATGGATGGTTGGCCAATTGGATGGTTGGATGTGTGATAAATCAGGAGTGCCCACTTAAGATGTTCTTTTAACTTAATTATTTGCTAGTGCAAAGTGGATGTCATTGGATTAAAGAGAAGTGGAAATGAGGCCATCTAGTTTTCAGCCAGTATACCTCAACAGATAGATATGGGCCAATCCCTTCACAAGTGAGCTGGTGACCTATGTTAAATTGTTTATATTCCTTATGATTCAGAATCTCACCAAAATTGTTGAAGAGTGTGGGTTCTGCAGTCAGATTTTTTATGCTAAATTGTAGCTCTTGCTGTTGACCTCGGGCAAGTTGCCTTACTTATCAGCGCCAAAGTGCCCCTGTTTTAGAGAGAGGCCAATTATAGCACCTACTTCAAAGGGTTGTTGTGAAGTTTACAAATAAAGGCAGGCAAAACAATGAACCCATAAAATCCAAATTGACATTAATTGATGAATGATTTTGTTTTCCTGGAATTAAATTGATGATGTTGAACACAATAAAATAAAAAGATACTTGCATGCTTTAAGTTTCACTTGTCAGTTTGAATCTTTCAATTTCAGGCTAGCATTATTATCAGTTCTGGGTTGTTTTTTTCCCCCCATTTTAACAATGAAGTTATTTTTAATCTCTAATCATTAGTTTGATGAGGTATTCAATTTAATCATGTACCCCAAAATACAATATTGAATTTTTAAATAGCTATCTAATGAAAATTATTTTGACTTATATACTACCTTTAAAAATAACCTTTTTTTTTTGTAGGCAGCCTCCAAAATAGTTTCCAATTATCCCTTCTTGTACCCATGCCTTTTGTATTTTCTTCCCCTTGGGTGTGGGCTGGACTCAGTGACTCAGCTCTAATAAATAGATTGTGGTAAAAGTGATGGGATATCACTTCCATGACTAGGTTACAGAAAACTCTGCTTTCCATCTTGTTTGGTTTGTCTTTGTCTCTCTCTCCCTGCCTCTCTCTCTCCCTCTCATCCTTACTCTGAGGGAAGTGAACCACCATGTTGTGAACAAGCCCTATGGAGAGGTTCATGTGGCAGGAACTGATATCTCTGGCCAATAGCCCATCAGGGCCCGAGAGCTGCCAGCCCAAGTGAGTGATGGTGGACGTGGATCCTCCTCCAGTCAAGCTTTAAGGTGCCTACAGCCCAGCTGATCTGTGATTACAGTCTTGTGAGAGACTGAGTCAGAGGCTGTGCCTCATAGAAACTGTGAGATAATGTTTGTTGTTATAAGCTGCTAAATTTGGGGATAATTTGTCATGTAGTGATGGAGAACTAATACATCATCAAAACTGAAGACCTGTTTTAGAACCTTTGAGAAACATGGTACTAAGGACACCAAGTTTCCTCTAACTTTTGTGCATGTGAGCTTTGGCAATTAACTCACTTAACCTTTCTGACTTCCATTTCCTAGTCTGTAACATGGGAATAATAAACCCCACAACTCCATAAAATTGTTCATTTATTTAACCTTTTCTATAAAACTTGTAAGAGAGTTTCTTACTCCACAGAATGGTTCATGAAAGGACAAATCCCCTAACTGCTCCATGTCATGCATGTGGAAAGGAAGCACCTTTGTGAGGCTGTGGAAGGTAAATACCAGTTTTTGAAATGTAGAGTCCTTTTGGGAAGACTAAACTTAGATCAATGTGCTCAACCTGACTTTGAATTTAAATAAGAATACAAGCCCAGGGGCACCTTGGGTGGCCCAGTGGGTGGAGCGTCTGACTCTTGATTTCGGCTCATATCATGATCTCAGGATCCTGGGATCACCCTGAGTTGGGCTCCATGCTCAGTGGGGAGTCTACTTGAGGATTGTCTCTCTTCTTCTCCCTCCCCTGAGGCGCACACATGCTCTTTCTCTCAAATAAATACATCTTTATAAATAAATAAATAAGAGAAAAGAAAGAAAGAAAGAAAGAAAGAAAGAAAGAAAGAAAGAAAGAAAGAAAGAAAGAAAGAATTCAAGTCCAAATATGTCTAAGTCCTACTCAACTGTTACCTCCTCAGGAAGGTCTTCCCTGGTAAGCTTGGGTGAAGCAGCTACCCCTACTCTCCAACAAGTATTCCTGCTCCTATCTTTTCACCTCACTAAGTCGTAATGGAATTTATTGCATTCATTTGTTTCTTTTCTTCTCCCCTCTCAAGAAAGCTAATTTTTTGAGGGCAGTGACCTCTCTGCCTTATTCATTGCTAGAGCATTACCAGCATGAAATAGGAGCTCAATATATTTACTGCCTTCCTGACAGGGGTAGGAAATGTGTTTGCTGCCTTCATTACCTCGCAAAGAACTAGTCGCTGAGCCTTTCAGGTAAAGTACTTGATTGAAAGTAAAGAAATCATCATTACGTTCAATTTAGGATTTTTCTGGTTTTCATAGCATTCAGATTTGGTTATAGGAGAGGCTCTGGATAGAAGCCAGTGAAGAGTTATAGAAATCGTTTGCAAGATCCTTAGCCCCAGAAGCTTTAGAAAATGAGAGATGGACCAGTAGCCTTGAAAGGCCCTTCTACCTGCTAGCAACACCCTTTGAAACATTTCAAAACATTTATTATTTCAAGGGGGCATTTATCCTGGTCTCCCTTTTTTTTTTTTTTTTTTTTGTCATTGTTACCATTTGTTCAGGAAATAGACCGCTTACTGGTTTATGGTGGCTAAATGCAGATTTTCAGAACATTCAACTGAGAGAATGAAAGCCTGACTTCTAAAATTCTTATTTGGAAATGTTAATTGTCTTCTACTGAACCTCCATTTATCCTCCTCCTACTAGAACACATCCTTTGTTTAGTGAGTGTGTGTGTGTGTGTGTGTGTGTGTGTGTGTGTGTGAGAGGGGGGTGGTTAGGGAGCTGTGAAAAGGAAGAATGAAAGGAAGTGTGGATATATTCAGGGTTTTTTTAAGTACCAGAGTTAAAAAGTATTTTCATGTAACATTCTGGAAAAAGTACATGACTTATGTCACTTCATTTGAGGCTCCAAAAGGATAGCATATAGTTGTATTCAATAAATTGCTTTAGAAAGATGGCTTAAAAAATAACCTTAACTCTTCTTAATCTCAGGGATTTCACTAAGCCTTTAGCCTAAAAAAAAAAAAAAAAAAGTCCAGCCCTTTCATTTATTTTATTTCAAAAGTAAACATCACAAGATGAAAAATTAATTTCATGTTTTCATAGAGGTGGAAAGGGGGGGCTGTTTTCCTTCTTACTTAACCCTTCTTCCCTTAGGCATGATTCTGGAGCTGAATAAAGACAATATGTTCCAAATTGCCAATCACATTAGTCTCTGTGTGGGCTGCTTAAAACATGCAAATGGCTCTGAAAAATGTCTCTCATCCTACAAAGATAAATGAAGGTGTGCATCACCATCAATTGCAATGGAAGTCAAAGGAGGACAGAAAGCATTAACAAACGAGGCGTCTTTGCCTTTCCCCATAGACAAACATTCTGTAAGGAAACACGAGTGTTGATGGATTACATCAGCCTTCTGACTGTATACATACCTGTAGCCTTCCCTGCAGTCCTTTCTCCCCAGCACTGCCAGACACATCTTCCTGAAGGATAGTTTTGTTTACTTCACCCCTGTGCTCAAACACCTTCAGTGGCTCCCTGTTGTCCATTAAGTCAATAAAGAAAGCCCCCACCTTTTCATCCCAACATTCAAGGCCTCATTAACCTTATCATCCTTATTACCCACAGCTTCTCAAAGTAGATCTTAGAGTCTAGCCAAAGTCAAATATGGATCCTTATTACATGAGTATCGGAATCTCCATAGTAATGATATTCCAAAAGGAAATCAAAGCTATAAGAATAGGGAAAATATTTACCAAGGGAAAAACCATATATAAACTTAGAACCTCCTTGAACATCTCTGCTCTTCGAGTTAATCTCTTGGTTTCTCATTGATTGTCAGACAGGGTCAACGTTCTTCAGTACAAGGTAAATATAAGATGAACTGATTGCCAGTGGAACTGTGAACATTATAAAACAATGAAACATTTTATGAGGTTCATAAAAATGATGTAGAAGAAATTAATCGAGCTCTCATGTATTTTTGCAAGTATGACCTCCTCATGGCCAATCTGTGAAACTCAAGTATAAAGTGAAACGGGTCATTTCATGTTACCATGAAATTGTGTCAAAAGTATTACACACAAACACACACACACACACACACACACACACACACACACCCCTTGATCCATTGTTTAAAATTCAGCATGTCACTGTGATTAAAATTGACAAATTGTAATTTATAAATATATTATTTTAAACTAAACCTATTTTTTATAACTTTTTCTTTTATTTTTGAGATATATTTTCAATCAAATTCCCCAGTATTATTTATGAAATTTTGGTTCCCATTTTAAGTGGGCTCCCTTTAATGACATAGCAATTTCCTTTGGTCCTTTCATATCTCAAAATATTCTACACTCTTCTATTCCTGCTGATTTGCACATCTTCCTGTTGTGACTCTCATCCTTCCAGGTGCAGCTCAATACCACTTCCTCTGAAAATCTATCCCAAACTCCTGTAATAAAAAGAAAACTTGTTCCTCCAAACATACAGCAGATTTCATTTGTAGCAACTGTGGGGCATTCCAGAAGCTGCCTTGAAGAATGTAGATTTGAGTATATATACTAGACTAAGGGTAGGTTCTATATGTTCTCATTCATTCATTCAGCTAATACTTGTTGAACTCCTTAATGTATGAATTAGTGCTCTGGGGCCAGTGGGAAGACAACGTTGTCTCTGTAAACCTTGTCTTTATTGAATCTATATATTGAACAAAGGGTCAACAAGAGAGTAAGGATGTACATTTCCTTCCTCCCTCCCTCCCTCCCTCCCTTCTTTCCTCCCTTCTTTCCTTCCCCTTTCTTTCTC
Organism: Ursus maritimus; assembly: GCF_017311325.1. Lineage (NCBI taxonomy): Eukaryota > Metazoa > Chordata > Mammalia > Carnivora > Ursidae > Ursus > Ursus maritimus. Next base: position 27,676,428 of record NW_024423786.1, read on the forward strand.
TTTCTTTCTTTCTTTTTCTTTTTTTTTCTTTTTCTTTTTCTTTTTCTTTTTCTTTTTCTTTTTCTTTTT
>NW_024423786.1:27676506-27683520 GCF_017311325.1 Ursus maritimus
TCAATTGCAATGGAAGTCAAAGGAGGACAGAAAGCATTAACAAACGAGGCGTCTTTGCCTTTCCCCATAGACAAACATTCTGTAAGGAAACACGAGTGTTGATGGATTACATCAGCCTTCTGACTGTATACATACCTGTAGCCTTCCCTGCAGTCCTTTCTCCCCAGCACTGCCAGACACATCTTCCTGAAGGATAGTTTTGTTTACTTCACCCCTGTGCTCAAACACCTTCAGTGGCTCCCTGTTGTCCATTAAGTCAATAAAGAAAGCCCCCACCTTTTCATCCCAACATTCAAGGCCTCATTAACCTTATCATCCTTATTACCCACAGCTTCTCAAAGTAGATCTTAGAGTCTAGCCAAAGTCAAATATGGATCCTTATTACATGAGTATCGGAATCTCCATAGTAATGATATTCCAAAAGGAAATCAAAGCTATAAGAATAGGGAAAATATTTACCAAGGGAAAAACCATATATAAACTTAGAACCTCCTTGAACATCTCTGCTCTTCGAGTTAATCTCTTGGTTTCTCATTGATTGTCAGACAGGGTCAACGTTCTTCAGTACAAGGTAAATATAAGATGAACTGATTGCCAGTGGAACTGTGAACATTATAAAACAATGAAACATTTTATGAGGTTCATAAAAATGATGTAGAAGAAATTAATCGAGCTCTCATGTATTTTTGCAAGTATGACCTCCTCATGGCCAATCTGTGAAACTCAAGTATAAAGTGAAACGGGTCATTTCATGTTACCATGAAATTGTGTCAAAAGTATTACACACAAACACACACACACACACACACACACACACACACACACCCCTTGATCCATTGTTTAAAATTCAGCATGTCACTGTGATTAAAATTGACAAATTGTAATTTATAAATATATTATTTTAAACTAAACCTATTTTTTATAACTTTTTCTTTTATTTTTGAGATATATTTTCAATCAAATTCCCCAGTATTATTTATGAAATTTTGGTTCCCATTTTAAGTGGGCTCCCTTTAATGACATAGCAATTTCCTTTGGTCCTTTCATATCTCAAAATATTCTACACTCTTCTATTCCTGCTGATTTGCACATCTTCCTGTTGTGACTCTCATCCTTCCAGGTGCAGCTCAATACCACTTCCTCTGAAAATCTATCCCAAACTCCTGTAATAAAAAGAAAACTTGTTCCTCCAAACATACAGCAGATTTCATTTGTAGCAACTGTGGGGCATTCCAGAAGCTGCCTTGAAGAATGTAGATTTGAGTATATATACTAGACTAAGGGTAGGTTCTATATGTTCTCATTCATTCATTCAGCTAATACTTGTTGAACTCCTTAATGTATGAATTAGTGCTCTGGGGCCAGTGGGAAGACAACGTTGTCTCTGTAAACCTTGTCTTTATTGAATCTATATATTGAACAAAGGGTCAACAAGAGAGTAAGGATGTACATTTCCTTCCTCCCTCCCTCCCTCCCTCCCTTCTTTCCTCCCTTCTTTCCTTCCCCTTTCTTTCTCTTTCTTTCTTTCTTTTTCTTTTTTTTTCTTTTTCTTTTTCTTTTTCTTTTTCTTTTTCTTTTTCTTTTTCTTTTTTTTAAGTAGGCTCCCCGCCCAGCATGGAGCCCAATGCAGGGCTTAAACTCACAACCCTGAGATCAAGACCTGGGGTGAAATCAAGAGTCCAGTGCTCAACCAGCTGAGCCACCCAGGCACCCCTGTACATTTCCTTTCTGTGGGCTTTCCTAAAGTGAAAGTAATAATTACAAACTTTCCTGTCACTGAAATGAGGGGAGATTTATTACTTTTCACTGTGGACCTCTGTCCAAAAGAAACAGGTCTCATGTGGGAGATAATGCAACCCCCTTGCAGGGTTCCCACACACTGGCTAGCTCCTCTCTGTCTTAGTCCTATTGCATGGTTGTTGCTGATCTGCCACCCAGCCTCTGTGCGGCCAAAAGCGGAACTCGGCAGCTGGTACTCTGATGGAGTGGTGTCAGATGGAGCTACAGGCCTTGTCCCTGGCGAATTCTACAATTTGTTTGGGTTCGTTTCTGCAGAGCTGGAAATCTGTTTCTCAGAGCAGCACTGACCAGTTATTTGCAAATTAGTCCAACTTGTGTCCACGATCCTTCAAGGAGAGGATAGAAAAGATGGTTCTTAGCTGGAACCTCTATAAAACAGATTAGTGCTACATGTTAATCTTTGCAGAGAATGCAGAATTTGAAATACGAAATAACAGGGACACTTGGTTGGCTCAGTTGGTTAAACATCTGCCTCTGGCTTGGGTCATGATCCCAAGGTCCTGGGATGGAGTCCCGAATCAGGCTCCTTGCTCAGCAGGGAGCCTGCGTCTCCCTCTGCCTGCCGCTCCCCCTACTTGTGCTCTCTCTCTCTCTCTCTCTCTCTCTGACAAATAAATAAAATCTAAAACACCAAAGAACAGAAAGTTTAGCGGTCATGAACCAAACACAGCAAGAGTCCTGGTAGAATCAGCTGGAGATTACACACACCCTTTAAAGGGATTCAAATGCAAATATTTTGTAAACATGTGCATGGTTAATACAATACAATTAGGAGTTTGATGTGGCCTAGAGATGCCAGTTTGCAACTACCAATCAGGGGAACAATGAATCTCTATCTTAAAATTATTCTTAGACTCATTCATTCATTCATTCTCTCATTCATTTTGCTGCTGAGGAATCTTTGAAATATCTCTTTGTCCTGATACCAGGGCCATCTTTCCTCACGACAAACAGCCAATTCTTCTACTAAAGCAAAGGGCAAAGTGGATATGTTTTCCTGGAGTTTTAAATGTTGAATTCCAAGCTTGTGTGTGAACTTGGAACCAGCCTTAGGACTACAAACTGATTCTTGTAAATCTTCTAACATGATAGAAATGTATCAAATACTGATCAATGCTGCAGTTACCCAATGGCAAGCTGAAGCTGGGACCTTGGGCTGGATGGCCAGGGTGGGTCTCTAGTTGCCTTTAGGAGAAGGTATGCATGGCCTATCACCCAATCCCCTGTGGGGACAAGGAGCTTCTAGAAGGGGAATGTCATAGGAACCCTCCAGTCCTGTCTTTCCTGGAACAAAATTTGATGAAAGTTTAAGCAGTTCTTTACTGACAGGTTCAGGGGACTGTTTCTACCTCTGCTGAGAGGACAGGAAGGTAGAGGGAGAAAAGAAATACTAGGGGCTGTGACTTAGCCATTCTCCTTTGTACTACATAAGGGGTAAGCCCCCTGTGTTAACTGTCTTCAATCAGATTCCTAATTTGGCTGCACATGGCATCATTAGGGAGCTTTAAAAAAAAAAAAAAAAAAAGACATACAGATGCCTGGGTCCTAACTACCAGAGATGCTGATTCTATAGGCTTGATAGAGCCCGAGCATTAGGATTTTTAATATGATTGTGACGTGAAGCCACAATGGAGTAACACTAGCCTAGACCTTCAGATGTGGGTGTGTGGTGGGATGGGGGTGGAGGGCGGTCTCTGAGTGCTCAATCCAGCACCTAATGCTTTTTTCTTTCCTCACTTCCCACTGTGTTCTCTTTAACTGTTTTGCATTTTCTCTCTAGTTCATTTCCCCCCTCCCATACAAATGAACAAAATCCAGGCTCCTTTTTAGATGTTTTATGTCTGGCAACTTGGCAGCCTTAGATACCCCTATGTGTTAAAGCTTTTGCCTCAGCATTAGATTGTACAACATTTTCTCCCTTGCCAGTAAATATGTTACAAATGTAATAATAATGGCTGCCTAATATGTTGTCATGTATATACATGATCATTTATTAAAACAGTCCCCTACAGTCACCCATTTTGGTTACTTCCCACTTTGTGATATCATAAATACAATCACCTATTTTAAATACAAATATTTGTCCACTTCTCTGATTATTTTCTTAGGGGACCTTCTTAGCAGTGAAAATTATTAGTGCAAAGATAACGAACATTTTAAAAGCTTTTGGTATATATATATAGGTCAACCACCTTTCAAAGGTGCTGTACTGATTTATGAAGCCAACCAAGATGATGTTCTGTAATTAATTCTTCCTTTGTTGCTGAGATGGGTGCATTTCAGTTGCCTGGCATAATTTAAACAGAATTCGATTAAAGCCTGTGTTGTGGGCTGTACCATTCAATAACAAGTATTAAACATGCTGTAATATTAATAAATACTTATTATACATTCCAAGGAGAGCTGCATTTTATTTGTTCACTTGTAAAACTTCTTTAGTTCACCGTACCCTTCAAATTAGTAAAAGCCTTAATTTATTTTCATCTTGAGTAATTTCCTTTATAATCGTAACAAAATAGAATATACTTATGAATTATAAAGTGAGTCTGTGGACATAATGCAAGAGAATCATCAAGAGAGTTTTTGAGCAATGCAGGTTCCTGGATTCCTTCCACAGGAGACCCACATTTCTTAGATTTGGTCTAGAGTCTGAGAATCTGTATTTGTATAGGCTTCCCAGGTGAGGCCATCCATGTTCATTCAGGCTTAGGTACCACTGCAGTATGCTGTTATGAGAATGTTGTTATGACTCTCCTACCTATACATATCACTACCCTTCTTAAACTTTTCACCTCTTATTTATAGCCAACGATTCAAGAATTATTTGACCATACTACTTTTAAATTTATGATGGATCGATGGAACATAAAGTTCTAAGAATTAAAATTAGTAATAAGATTAAAGTAAAATGTTCTTGTAGATGTAGTGGCAAGAAATGGTTAACATTTGATTATTCTGTTTAATATATATGCAAATTAAATATCACAAATATGTAAAATCATAAGACTTATGATATATTAACAGAGAACAATGATCATCAACAGGATGGTCTACCACTCCAGGGGGTGCTGGTAACTGTGTCTCAAGCATGATTTTACAGATTACTGTCATGCATTGATGGATTGGTTGCAGTCTCTCATGTTCTTTTTGTTCCTGGGAATGGCACACTATTTCCCAATTATTGTGTTATACGTGTGTGTGTGCGTGCGCGCGCACACATGCATACATGCACTTACACATATTAAAGAGATTTAGGAGGGAAAAAATCAATGTTGCTATCTTTCTACAGAAAAATCTTTCTATACATACTACTTTCTATACATACACTAGTACAGATAAATGCAATTTGGGAAATGCTGACTATCTTAATCAGGGCATATACTGTTGCAAAGGGAAATACACTAACTCATGCAACAGAGAGGTTTAAGGAAAGAATACAGGAAACATCTCACATGAATAAAGTACACAAATGACAGCAAGCCTTCAGCAGATCTGACCATCAGCCTTCTTTGAAATCCAGCCATTTGTTCAGTTCACATCTCTTTCAACAGGTCATCTCCAAGGACAGCACCTGCCAGCTGTACATCGCAACAGGCACATTGTAAGTGCTTGCTAAGTTTTGGTAGCTGAAATGGTGAATGCATCTGTCTGTAGGCACTTGGAATTCAAATTGTTAAGCTGCCTGAGGTCTCAGACTTATAATCTCTATCTCATGGGTGAGAAATGACCAAACGAGCTCCGAGAGTCTGGGTGGAATGAGCTCTGATATATTAGGCTGACAAATGAAAACAGCATGTAGATGATAAAAATCAAAAGAGTGAGATAATTAAAGTGGCAAAACAATGATTTGTATGTTTCAATGCGGACACACACACACACACACAATGCCTCCCAGCAGTGCACCTTGTTTTTCTTTTAGACCCTATTGTTCCAATCCTAAGTGGAAAGGAAGGACGTCTTCAGTAGAAGTACTTAATGGTGAATAATTCAGATGTGATAAAATACTTTACCACCCTGAGGTGGTTCTTCTTAAAGGACATAACTTAATTTTACTTTGATAATATATAATTACTCTAAAAAGTGTCAATATCTTATGAAAACTTCTTGTGTCCCAAATCTACCTCTCCCAGAAATAATTACTATTAATAGTTCAATGTATGTATATACATGTCTTCCGTATGCACATACATTTTGTGTTGATGGGATAATGTCATGTAAGTCATTACAATCTGCTTTTTTCACTTGATATATTTTTGACACCATTCACATCAGTAGATAGACTTTTTCATCATATGGATGAACCATGATTTGTTTCTTTTCAAATAGTCTTTTCATAGACATTGATTTTCTTTCTAAACTTTTGCTATTCTAAATATCTACACAACAAATTACAGTGCATATATATTTATTGTCTTATCTCATTAATTTTTTGGATAAGTCCTGAAAGTAGAATTTCTGGATTGATCTCCAATTAGTTTGTGCCAACATCCATGTGGAAGGCATAATAATGCATCCCTCCCCTCAAAGACATTGGTGTCCTAATTGCTCAACCTGTAAAAATGTTAGGATATATGGTAAAGGTGACTTAACATTACAGATGGAATTAAGTTTGTTAATCAGATAAATTTAAAATAAAGAGATTATCCTGGATCATTTAGGTAGTCCTGTGTAATCATGAAGGTCTCAAAAACTAGAATAGGAAGGCAAAAGAGAGAACCAGAGAATGGTCTGACTGCAGAAGAAAAGCACAGACAGATGCAACATTTCTGGCTTGGGTGTCACCTTGCAGGTCATGATACATGGCGTGTTTATTTTTTTAACTGCAAAAAAATCAAATATGAATCTTTATTGAAATAAATTAATGTAGTGAATAGGTCTAAGAAAGCACAAATCAGGTAGCTTGGGCAACAAAGATCCTTTATCATGTTACCCTGTGTTCCCTCAAGCTCTGTTCTGTTGCTCATGAGATTTCAGTCTCTTTCACTATCAGCTCCAACTTCATTCTTGATGGTGACTTTTGCCCATTCCTTCTCCTGCTCCTATTTGGCTTTCTACTCCCAGGACCATCTGTCTCTAATCATGGCCATGGCCATTTCCAGATTGGAACTCAATCTTCTCTGGCCAATGAATGGAAGTCTGCCAGCACTTCTTTTTTCCTTTTTTTCTACCTTTATTGAAGACATGAAGGCTGGATCTTCAATATCTAACTTCCAG
>NW_024423786.1:27683526-27896243 GCF_017311325.1 Ursus maritimus
AGGGAAAGACCACAAGAATGTCAGAGATGCTGGCCATGACATCACTTAGTCTCTGAACCGAAGTCAGATACCTTGTTAGGTAAGAAACTTCTACTTCCTTAAGCTACTGTTAATTATTTATTCTATAATTTGCTGATAATGCATTTCTAACAGATAGTATCCCCCTTCTATCCTTACTCATACCTTACCCTTTTCTTCTGTTCTAGTATAATACTATCCATCCTTAATCTACCTCCTTCATAAAGCTTCTTTTCTATTGTGGCTCACAGGAATCTCCTCTTCCTCAACCTCTCTATCACTATCCAAGCCAATTGGTTGGTGTTTTATGTTTTATTTTCCTCTGACTGCTTCATGTGTGTCAGCTCTGGCTGTTCTCTAAAGCAGCACTGTCCAATGGAACTTTGGGAAATATTTCTATCTGTGCAGTCCAGTATGGTAGCCAGAACCACATGTGGCCATCGGGCACTTGAAATGTGGCTAGTGCAACTGAGGACCTGAAATTTACTTCAGTTTAATTTTTATTGGATTTGATTTCATTTTATTTTTTTTATTTTTTTTAAGATTTTATTTTATTTATTTGACAGAGAGAGACAGCCAGTGAGAGAGGGAACACAGGCAGGGGGAGTGGGAGAGGAAGAAGCAGGCTCCCAGCGGAGAAGCCTGACGTGGGGCTCGATCCCACAACGCCGGGATCACACCCTGAGCCGAAGGCAGACGCTTAACGACTGCGCTACCCAGGTGCCCCTGATTTGATTTCATTTTAAATAGCTACATGTGGTAAGTGGCTACCATGTTATTCAGCCCAGCACTAGAAAGGCAGTTCCTTAAGGAAAACAATGATTAATAAATTTCTTTGCTTCTAGCAGAGAGGTAGACACTAAATACAAAATAAGTCATTTTTAGATGACCTTTAATTACTCCACATTGCTGACAGCAGTGGTTGTCAATCCATTGGCCTACAGGAAATTGACAGGTAAGGTAAAGGAAAGAAGTTTCCTGAGTGCAAGAACAGAGAAAAGTGAATTACCTACAGAGGGTAGTGACTTTTCAGCCCTAGATGATATTGTCACATTGAAGGGAAAATCAATATGGCCAAATATCCCAATTTCCAGATTTTCTAGAAAATTGGGAATATTTGGCTGAAAACACCAGATTTTAAAATGTTGATAGTTAATTCAAATCGGGAATATTTGGCCCAAAACATCAAATTTTAAAATGTTGATAATTAATTCAAATAAAATAACTCTGGGTAGCACACATAAAAGACATGTTAGGCAGATGTGGCCAGTGGGCCACCAGTTTGAGGTCTATGACCAACGAGGTAAATTTCAGAGTCTTACCAACCTGGGAGACCTGCTGACATCCTAGTCTAGTCCCCTGCTGTTCATCCCCAGTGTAATCTACTCTAGCAACCTTGGGCCTCTTATAGCTTCTAAATACATCTTGTATTCTTGCACATTTATGCCTTTATTATTGCCATTTCTCATTGCTTCTACAACACCCTCCCCCTGCACATACCTCAGTCCTCTTGTCCTCATAGATCCTGTTTAGTCTTTGGGGTCAGCTCAGCTGTCTTTCCTTCTATAGTCTTCTCTGAATCTGCACAAAATCAAACGTCTAACATAGCCCACTGCACAGACAGCTATTATTTTATTTCTTATATGATATTAGAGTAAGTTACTTACTAACCAGCTTTAATAATAATTACTGCCATTTTCCAAGCACTGTGCTAGGTATATAACTAGCTGTGTTAAAGGATTTATATAACTTACTATCTGTTCTTCCCAGGGTTAAATAAGTCTCTGTTGCTACCTCCTTCTCTGTAAAGTTTGGGTAATGATAGTAACCACCTCCTTGGTGGTGAAGAATGAAAGAGATATTGCATGTCAAGTGCTTAGTACAATGTCTGGAGCACGGTAAACACTCAGTGAGTGATTGTCATTTCTTACCCTGGCATATGCCATGTACAGGTGCCCATATGGTCACTTGGTCACTTAAGTTTTAAGTCAGACCATCCAACTAACATAGATCCAAATTTGGTAGGAAACCCCTGAAACTGCTTTAATCTGAAATAGCAAGTAGATAGAACAATTTCGTTTATAGAATTTTCCTTTATAACAATGCTGTGATGTAGTATTATGAATTTTATCTTGCAGATGAAAAAAACTGAAAGACAAACAGGCAACATTGTCCAAAGTCACATAGGTGTTGAAACAAGGATTTAAACTCAGATCTATTTAAAATCAAAATCCAGCAATGCTAACGCCCTGGAGATGGGCTGATTACCTATTTCTCAGGCTAGGAAAGTGGCTAAAACCAGGATGGACTACATGAATCAGTGAGGGTTACACTGCCAGAGCAGGCATCCAAGTCTGGGTCTCTTGACTCCAGGGGATTCTTCCATTCTAGCTGTATGCCTCTCCCTGACTAACGTAGCAGCTTGCATTCAGGACCACTCTGAAGGAGGTATGGAGCTTCTGAATGGCCTTTGTATTATCTTAAGCCAGAGTATTTTGAAATAATAGCCTGGAGCAGACCCAATGATCATCCAGCACAACATTTAATCTCGAAAGATGCCACAGGGAATGACTGCCCTCCATGACAGCCAGGCCAAAGGAGAGGGATCACTGGCCTGTCTTCAAAGACTACCAGCAGACCTCTCGGGAGACTTAGCCTAGGTCTTTGTTTCTTCCTCGTCCTTTGAAAAACCTAGAATATCTAGAAGGATCTGTTTCATGTCAAAGATAACAGGCCCTGTGCTTCCCAGAAGAATACTTTCATTTTTTGAAAGAATAGGGTTCATAATGTTGTGAGACTTTTGGCTTCTGAAAATTTTTAAGAGTGGCAGAAAGTCACCATAAATCCTTTCTTATTTTCTTGGGGGAAAATGGATTTTTTTTATTTTTTATTTTTTTACGGTGGTAAGAACACTTAGCACAAGATTTACTCTCAACAAATTTTAAGTTGTACCACACAGTATTGTTAACTGTAGGCACTGTTGTAATACAACAGATTTCTAGAACATATTTATTTTGGGTGACTGAAACATACCCATTGAAAAGCAACTCCCCAGTTTCTGTCTCTGCAGCCCTTGGCACTCACCATTCTACTCTGTTTCTATGGCTTTCACTATTTTAGATGCTTCATGTAAATGGAATAATGCAGAATGTATTCTTCTGTGACAAGCTGATTTCACTTAGCTAGATAATGTCTTCTGGGTTCATCCATATTATCACATATGGCAGGCTCTCCTTTTTTAAGGCTAAATAATATTCCATTGTATGTACATACATTATTTTCTTTATTCATTCATCTATTGATGGAAATTTAGGTTGTTTCCACATATTGGCTGTTGTAAATAATCCTGCAATGAACACAGGAGTGCCAATATCTCTTTAAGATCCTAATTTCAGTTCTTTTGGATATAAACCCAAGCATGGGATTGCTGTTGTACTATTTTTAGTTTGGGGGGGAAACTCAGATTACTATTTTCCATAGTGAGCAAATCATTTTAGACTTCATCCAACAGTGTACAAGAATTCTTTTCTCTGTATCCTCACCAATACTTGTTATCTTTTGTGTTTTGTTGATTGCCATCCTAACTGGTGTGAAGTGGTACTTCATTGTGGTTTTGATTTGCATTAGTGATGTTGAACATTTTTTCATACACTTGTTGGGTATTGTTATGCTTCTTTGGAGAAATGTCTATTTGCCTATTCCATAGGTTGCATTTTCACTCCACTGACTGTTTCTTTTGCTGTGCAGAAGCTTTTTAGTATGATGTAGTCCCACTTGCCTATTTTTGCTTTTGTTGCTTGTGCTTTGTGGTATCCTATCAAAGAAATCACTGTCTAGACTATTAACATGCAACCTTCCCCTCACATTTTCTTCTAGGAATTTTATCAAAAACAAAAACACAACATATAAAAATGTATGGGATACAGCAAAAATAGCACTAAGAGATAAGTTTATAGTGATAAATGCCTACATTAAAAAAGAAGAAAGATTTCAAATAAACAACTTAACTTTATACCCCAAGAAGCTAGAAAAAGAACAAAGAACAAACCAAGCCTACAGTTGGTAGAAGGAAGGAAATAATGAAAATTAGAACAGAAATAAATGAAACACAGAATAGAAAAGCAATAGTGAAAAATCAACAAAACTAAGAGTTGGTTTTTTGAGAGTAAATAAGTTGATAAATGCTTAGGTTAACTAAGAAAAAAATGAAGACTAAAATAAGAATTGAAATGAGAAGACATTTCAACTGATGACACAGAAATAAAAAGAGTCATAAAAGACTATTATAAATAATTATCCCAACAAATGGTTAACCTAGAAGATATGGATAGATTCCCAGAAACATACCCCCTACTAGACTGAATCATGAAGAAATAGAAAATATGAACAGACCAATGACTAGTAAGGAGATTGAATCAGTAATCAAAAACCTCCCAACAAAGAGAAGCCCAGGAGTAGATGACTTCACTCGTGAATTCTATCAAACATTTAAAGGAAAATTAATACCAATCCTCTCAAACTTCTCCAAAAAAAATTGCAAAGAAGGAACTTAGGGAACCTCCAAACTCATTTTATGATGCCATCATTGTAACATGTAATGTGACATGAAAGCCAGATAAAAATACTGCAAGTAAGGAAAACTAAGGCCAGTATCCCTGTTGAAGATAGATGCAGACATCCTCAACAAAATACTAGCAAATCAAATTTAACAGTACATTTAATAGGATTATAGTCCATGACCAAGTGAGATTTATCTCTAGAATGCAAGGATGGTTCAACTATAAAACCCAATTAAGATGATATACCACATTAACAGAATGAAGTATCAAAATTGCATGATCATTTCAATAGGTGCAGAAAAAGCATTTGAGAAAATTCAATATCCTTTCATGAGAAGAACTCTCAATAAATTAGGTGTAAAAGGACTTTACTTCAAAAGTATATATCTACATAGAAAAGAAAATCTGGAGAAATAAACAGATAACAGACATTACCTTTGAAACATGGATGTATTAAACATTTCTCAGGTTACATAGCACCCAAAATCTATTCATGTGACTGGGGAAATCACCCCCCTTGAGGCCGTCTTTTCTCAAAGGTATCTGAAAATACCAGATCCTGGCTTTCCCAGACTTTCTTGTAGCTGGGACACAGGCACTACTTAGACTCCACCAATCAGATGGACTACCCAGATTCAAAATTGAAAATATTGATATTAAAAAGTAGAAATGCTCTAATTCCTTCCCAGGAAAGTGGCAGCTGTTGCCACTTTCTAGAGGCCTCAGTGGTAGAGGAAATGTCCAGTGGTACAAGCTCTGTGGTGTCCATGAGACAAGGTGTAGTGTGTATGCCTAGTACCTTCGTGGAATCAGTTATATGGCCTGATTTCAAGCATTGTTCCTGAGTGCCAGCATCCAAGTTTGGTTCTCTTAGTGATTATCTGAGTTTTGCAATATCATTTAATAAATTTTAATTATACTTAGATTAGCTAGAATTGCTTTATGTTACTTAGATGGAGAACCCTGGCAGATATAACAGGATTGGGTTGGCATATTTTTATGTATCTGCAGTGTTTACATCTTAACATTCATTTATGATGATAAATAGACAAATGCTCAAACATTTAGTGTTCAAGAGAAAGAAAACATGGAGTATAATATTGTGATGAATGGTCCATTTGCTCTCTCAAACATGCCCTACATTTTGCTTATGCTAGTTCCTACACATGGACTGCCTTCCCCACTTTCCAACCATGAAAATCCTAAATCCAGAAATGCTCATCAGATCTCTGTCAGCACTACTACCCTTATCCTCTCATATAGGTCTCATTCGGGCTCCAGGTGCAGACATATGGAAATAAACAGTCAAAGAGGGAGATCAGGAGAGAATATAGATAATCCTGACCACAGCCCCAGAGTGATGTTCTTATGTTGACCAGCCTGTCTTCCCTTTCTGGGGGATTAGCCATCTGTCTACATTCCTGTTTTCCCCAGCATCTAGCAGAGTGCTACATGAATATACAAGAACTAGAACACACAAGGTCCTCAATGAGTGTTTCTTGAATGAATGAAGAAAGGGAGGGACAAGAATTAAAGATGTCTTCTCACTGTCAGCATTTCCATTCCTTTTCCGTCTTTGTTTATACACTCTCCACCAAATGCCCAGATGAGTCTGAGCATAATCACAACCCCCACTTAAACAATTTGGCCATTTCCAGGTAAAGCCATTTACACCCAATCTCAGCATCATTGCATTGGCCTTTGTCCACGGCTGTAGGGTTGTCATGCTGACAGATCCTACAGGAGAGAGCTGAATGTTTTGGTGCAGTACCTCCACTGTTAACAGCTGGGAAAGGAGACCCAGGAGTTCCTGCTCAGGGGTCCAAGTGCTGTTCAGAGCTCTGCCTTGAGAGATGAAAAAAGTAACCACAGTCCCTGAGAGCTGAAAGTCTTTGGCTCAAAGTCTGAAAAATCTCTCTGTTGAGAAGCAGACATCTGACAGGAGCTGCAAAGTTGGCAAATCTAATTTCAGACTACCTAGAAAATAAAAATAGGATCCCAAGTTCAGCTGTAATGGCTTTGAGGAGGATTCAGAGGGCTTGGCAAGCACAAGTGTTTATGTGAGCTGTGATTAGTCAGGCAGCTCCATCCCAAAGCAGTCCAGACCTTGAGGGGCCTTTTTTGCATCCAATGGGAGTCACAGCATATCTGAACTAAAGGAAACACAAATCATCACATCTAACCCCCTCATTTCACAGATGAGTAAGCTGAGGGCAGGAAAGAAATTACTTTGCGAAGAAAACAGCAAAGATACAATGTTAGGCATAAACATCTCCCTATCAGCTAAAGAGTGCCTTTGTTCTCCTATGACAACTTTGGGTTGCAGGATTCTTCTTCTCTGGCCTTGGTGATGTCAAAAGTCTGTTGACCTAGGAACTTAAACTCTACAAATCTACAAAATGGCCCGATGTTCGAAAGTTTGATCAATTTTCCCAAGAAGAATCCACACGAAGTGCTGATTTTCCTTATAGTATTTCTCATCAAGCTTTCTTGATCAGCTTGCATTAGTTTAAAAAGAATATTAATTCTTTTAATTAATTCATCAATATTCATCCAAACTCTGTGCTTGGAGGTAGCAGACACCTTTTAGCTTATATGTCTAACACAGAGATACTCTTGGAGAAATATTCCTCTCGATACCCCACAGGACTGCCATACCCCATAGGACTGCTGTACCCTCACTCTCTAGGCGTACTTGCCTCATGTGACTTTCCTGCTCACAATTGATTGGTCCAGGGATGATACCTAGCTCAAGCTAGAGCAATCAGATCCCCTTTCTATGGATTATGAAATCTGAGAGATTTAGGGGATTAGCCAATCATCTGGGCTGGTCTCTTAAATGGAGGCAGTATAATCTGGAGAATTGTGGGGATGACTTTGCTATGAATATGGAAAAGTGAAGAAAGCTTGTAGGAGGGAAAATCATGAGAGGACAGAATGATAAAGACAGTGAGAGATAGAGAGGCCAGTGAAGGGAGAAACTGCAAGCAGAGGGAAACAGGAGCAACAGAGAAAGAGACAGAGAGGAAGAGGAGACAGAGCCAGAGGCAAAGGTAAAAGAGAGCTAGGACCAGGGAGAGAGAGAGAGAGCAAGCGATTAAGAGATTAAAATCTGCCTGACTTTCAAATTTCTTTTTCAAGTCATTTGAGAGGCCAGCTGCTTCAGGGTTCCATGGATAACACAGTGTTCTCTCAATAATTCCCCCTCTTATTATTTGAGCCTTGTTGTTCTCTGTTAATTGTGACTAAGAGTTTTAACTCTAAACAGCTTGGCGCTCGTTCAAAAAGCAGTGCTAGTGAAAAAGAAAAAAGAAAAAAGTAAGCCGAAAAGTGACACATTATGGATTTTGACACGTTTGGAGAATACTTATGCTTCTTCATATCCATTCAAGTACTGCCTAATTATCTGAGGTTAATAAAACCTTCACCATCAAAAGCAATTTAATTCAGCTCTGTGACTGGGAATGTCAACTAAAAATTCTTCTGATACAATCGTCTGATGGTAGAGCAAATAACCATACCCAAGTTTGAAGGAAATAGAATGGAAATTGCCAAAGGGAATCACATGCTTGGTTAATATACTAGAGCCCAGCCAAAGGTGCTGAAGGCTTCCTTGAGAAAGTATCTTTGGAAACCAAAGTGGGAGTAGGGGAAGCCGGTGGTGCCCAAGCAAGGGAGAGCAGATGAATGGGGATTGTATCACTGCTGTATATTGTTCGTGACCTCACCGGACCATGCTATATATTGTTAACAGTCACTCCCCTGGACTGTTTTTACAACAAACAGTACTGCCTAAACGTATCATGCATTTTCATGCATCCGTCCATCCATTTCAACCTTTCCTTTTGCTTGCAATGCTCTTACCTTACTCCTTCACAAATAAACCCCTGTGCACCTTCTAACACGCTGCTTAAAACATTGCCCACTCTGGTGCCTTCCCCAGCCCACCCCTGGACAAATCTGATCACCTCTCCCTCCATTGTCTCTACTGCATTTGGCACTGATGTTTATTATATGCCAGGAACTGTTCTAGATGTTGGAACCAGAGTTATAAGTAAAACCCTTGATTCACTGGTGCTGACGCTCTACTTTGGGAGACAGACAGTAGGCAAATAAGCAAATAAACGTATAATCTTGGGTACTGATTAATACTCTGAAAAAAAAAATAAGCTGTGTAAGGTAATGATTGATGGGGAAGGGAATGGGATCTTATTCTAGTAGTTTTCATATGTTAAATCTAGTTGTCCCTGTGTCTGTTCAGCCAACCATGAGATCTGAGAAGGACCTTTCTTTGCCTGGCACATAACAATGTACTCAAAAAACAAAATGCTCAATAAATTTGTAAAACAAGTAGGACATATCAGGACCACAAATTCAGTATTTCACAATCAAGAGAACAGAATGCTCTTCCCGGTTTTACAGACAGCAGGTGAGCTAGAGAGTTAACCAATTTCCCAGAATGATAGAAAATTATTTTGTTCACTCAAAAATATAAGCGTCATATTTTTCTGACTTCACCCAGGAATGTAATTAACCAGAAAGCTCTCAGTACTGGTACCAAACATCAATATTCCATTTCTCAGTTTCATAAATAGCTGTGTAGACTTGGCCCCGCATTCCACTTTCACTGGCTTCAATTATTTAATGCCATGCTTTCTCGTCCAAAATCTGCTGTTTATTATCTGTGTGTCTCACGTTATTTTTTCAGCCACCAACCCAGCTAGGTTGTAATTTTCAATCCAGTACACTGGAGTTTCTTGTCTGACTTCTATTCCAAATACTGGCTAATTTGGCTATGGGAAACCCTAAAGGGCTGAACTACTTGGCTGGAATATGATGCATTTTGTTGAATAAGAATATCCAACTCATTTCTGATTGTAGGCATAAGGATGCAGGTATAGAAAATTCTCCGTAAATTGGAGCACAGCAATAAAAAAGCTAGAGTCTTGGATGTGGAGGGCGATAAAAGGCATAGGCTTTGGGACTAGCTAGGGCTTGGTTTGTATTTCTATTCTGCAACTTGTTATTGCGGTATTTTTGGACAAATCAATCCAGTTTCTTCCTCTGAAAATGAGGACAATAATACCTACTTTGCAGTGTTGCTGTAACAATGAAATGTAGTGTTTGCAAACCACTTAGCCAAGTATCTCACACATTGTAGGTATTCACAAAATAAAATTAAGAGACCTCGATCAAAGTGGGCAATATTGTTAGAAGGAAATCTATATTTAATAGACTCTGCCCTTTAGATCATATCTCAAATCTAACTGTGTCCAGCCAAACTCACGCTCTTGGAATCAAAGTAGGGATTTGAATTTAAGAACGCAATGCGGGACCGCATAGCCTGGGTTTGAACCTCTTCTCGTTGTATGACTGTGGCCAAATTACTTACCCTTGCAGTGCCTATAGTCATAGTACCTATTTCACGGGATTATCGTGAAGTTGAGTTAATATATCCACGTTACTAAGAATAGGAATCAGGAACACCAGCTTCTAGGCCCAGTGGCACCACGAATCAGAAATAGGAACTTAGATAGAGTTCGCTTCCTTGTGCCTTAGTGTTTCCTGTGGGAAATGAAGGAACTGGCCTCCAAGATTCTTTTCATCTCTGGAATGCAAGCATTCTGATGCTGCTTGAGATGAAGCTATTCATATTGTATCTCTCTGTTTAGCACCATTAGAGAACTTCACATGACCCATTCATTCTTTGTTGAATTGATCCGGCCACTTTGTACTACTCAGAAATTTCCTGGGTGAGTAACGTCCTTATCTCAGCTAGACGGACACTTATTTAAGGGCAGAGACGGTGCTTATTTTGTATTTGTGCTAGTGCCAGACTGTGAAAAGACTTGATGATTTTATCTACTTGATCTAAATAGGATGTCCAATAATATTTACTTTTCTTTTCTTTTTTTTTTAATTTTTTTTAAAGATTTTATTTATTTATCTGACACAGAGAGAGAGACAGCCAGCGAGAGAGGGGACACAAGCAGGGGGAGTGGGAGAGGAAGAAGCAGGCTCCCAGCGGAGGAGCCTGATGTGGGGCTCGATCCCAGAACGCCAGGATCATGCCCTGAGCCGAAGGCAGATGCTTAATGACTGAGCCACCCAGACGCCCCAATATTTACTTTTCTATTAGAACAGTGGGAGACAGAAAGAAGAGAAAGTGTTGACAGAAGTGAAATCTTCTCACTGTAGGGGAATATGCTCTGAGACCCTTGTATAACCCTAGGTTCACAATATGAAAATGTTTGTATAGACTTAGGATCTTCCAACATGGAAAGCTCAAGATTCCTAGGATTAACCTATACCACGGGCAAACCTCATTTTAATATTTAAAAAATTTAAAAAAACAATTTTTTCAACAGTTTAAATCTTTCTCTTCATCAGGACGCCTGAGTGGCTTAGTTGGTTAAGCTTCCGACTCTTGATTTCAGCTCAGGTCATGATCTCAGGGTCATAATATGGAGCCCCGAGTGAGGCTCTATACTGGGCATGGATCCTGCTTAGGATTCTCTCTCCCTTGGCCCCTCCTCTCCCCCTCACTAATAAATACATACATACATATAACATACATACATAAACAAATAAAATTTTTTCTCTTGATCATTAAAAAATATCTCTTTAGAACACTTACTAAAACAATGTTATTAACCTACCTTTTTTTTTTCATTATAAAAGGCCAATTTAAGTCCTAGAATTGAACCACTGATAAACTCAACATTCAACATTCTGTTTTTTAATGTATCCTAAACATATGACTCAGCACCATCCTCTTTTTTGTAGACACTTCACTTCTCCTTTGTTTATATCATCAGACCTAGCCATTCTTCACTAAGAAACTGTTCTATCAATTGCTTCTCAATTGTTATTCCATATGGTAGTGGAGGCATTAAGAGAAAGCCCCAATGATATGTGGATGTTGGGCAGTAAACTAGATTCACTCATCAGCCAAGAGACTCACACTGTACATCAGTAAAATTCTTTGGTGGCAAGCAACATAAATTAACTCTACTGACATTAATTAGAAAAAGGAATTTACTTAGAAGGAGGAGTGGGGAGACCATAGAATAAAAGGAAAAAGTTGTATGTCACGTAGTTGAGACAGAGACCAAATGGCCCACAAATCCTAAAATATTTCTTAACTGGTCTTTTACAGAAAAAAACTTGGCAATCTCTACTCAAAATAATGGGTATCAGTGGCCGGACAGTATTTTCAGGATATCGTGGAGGGGCTGGATCCTCCCCAGTCACTTTCAATTCTTATTATCTCTTGTTTCAAAGATTCAAATTCTTTGGAGAACGAGTCTGATGGACTGAACTTGAACCACATGCCTGGACATTTTCCGGGATTGGGCTGGATTCCTTGGCTAACATTCCCACTCAGGGAGTATCCAACAGGTGAGGCGCGGAGCCCCAAAGTAAACCCCAGGAGCTGTTGCTAAAGAATGGAGAATACATGCCAGGCAGGCAAAAATAACAGATGTCCAGTACACACACTCCCACATAGCAGCCTTGCAGCAACTCGGATTCGTGCTTCAGCAAAATTAAAATATACATACCACACACACACACACACACACACACGCACACACACACACACACTGAAAGTCAGGAGCCTCAGGTTGCTCACAAATCATCAAAACCAGAAACAATACTGAATTTCAAGGGTCTATCTTCCTTAGAAAGGCCTCAGAAATAGCACTGTAAATAAAACCAAAATCATAGGCCTGACGCTGATGAGCAAATCATGTCATCTCCCCCAGACTCAGTTTCCCCTACTTTCCCTGCCTATCTCACAGAGCTGTAGTGAGGTTCAGGCTCAGGTATGGATTTGGTGCTCCAAGCTAGCTATTCAGTGGAACTTAGCCTCGCCCTGTACAACTAGCCACTATTTTTACCACTTCTTAACGCAGTGTCTCTGGGTTCTAGGGAAAAAAAAAAAAAGAAAGAAAGAAAGAAAAGGCAGGAAGGCAGGAAAGAAGGAAGGAAGGAAGGAAGGAAGGAAGGAAGGAAGGAAGGAAGGAAGGAAGGAAAGAAAAAAGGAAAAGAAATTCCACCAATTGTTTTCTCCAAAGCAGGGCAATATTGTATCTGTCTGAAGACTATGTCCTACTCTCAGGTCAATGATGTATGGATAAAACTGGTGACTTGGATAGGTATGGATATTCAAGAGGAAGTGGAAAAGACTTAATCCTGGCCTGAAACAAAAACCACTTGTCCAGTTAGTTACAGGCATGGCATGACTAAGCTTGTCAGCAGAACAATGGTATAAGTTAGTGGCTTTTCCCCAAATCTGCACCACAGGGCATTTGGAAGCACCAATCTGTACTCTCATGACATCTTTTTCTCTAGCCCATATCTTGATTCTCCAGCCTTCTTGATAGTTACATGTGAATGTTCATTTCAACCTGTTATATATATATATTTTTTTTAAAGATTTTATTTATTTATTTGACAGAGATAGAGACAGCCAGTGAGAGAGGGAACACAGCAGGGGGAGTGGGAGAGGAGGAAGCAGGCTCATAGCAGAGGAGCCTGATGTGGGGCTCGATCCCGCAATGCCGGGATCACGCCCTGAGCCGAAGGCAGACGCTTTAACCGCTGTGCCACCCAGGCGCCCCGACAACCTGTTATATTTTTATTTCCCTTATAATCTTATTCCAGCTTCTCCACTTCTGTAAACAGCAGACCATACTTCTAATTGCTCAAGTGAGAAATCTTGGAGTCTCCTTTTACTCTTACCAGTTATAATTATTCTATCAAAAAATCCTGTCAGTTTTGCCTCCAAAATATAACTTGAATTAATCTAATCCCTATGATTTCTACTGCTAGTCCCTGCCTAAGCCATCATCTTCACTCTCCTGGCTCTGCAGCAGCTTCCCCTTTCCATTCTTGACCTTTACAACCCAGCAGCAAAAGTGACCTTTGTAAAGCATAATACTAGATCTCATCGCTCTCCTGCTTAAAAGCCATCAGTTGCATTCCATGGCTTATAGGATCAAAGACAAACCCCTACATGGCTTACGTGTTTCTTCCCTCCTGTGCCTGTCTCTCTCTCTTCGTCGGGATCCTCGAGGCACGCTTGCCTTTCTTCAGTTGCTTTTTGCTTTGCACCTGTCTGCATATTCCTTTATCTGCTGGTCTGATTTCATACCACCCAGCAGGCTTAATTTCCCATACCAGGAAAGTTTACCAAGTCAGCTCTCTCTGTTTCTTTCTCTTATAGGGTCCTGTTCCCTACTCTGTAGCACTTATTACAGAGAGATGAGCTGTTTGCTTACTTGTTTAATACATGTCTTCCCTGTCAGGCTACAAGCTCTACAGAGGTGGGGGGGACCTCACCCATCTTACTCATTATTAATCACCAGCCCTGAACACAATGCCTAGCACATACTAGACACTCAATACATACTAAATTGCAAAATAATGAATGCCCAGATTGGCCTTTGATTCTTTGTGATTTCCACTATCTCATTTATTGTTTCATCAATTTCTTTCCTCCCATCTGCTTAGAGATTTGTATTTTGCAAAGCCTTTTTCTTTGTCTTTCTCTCTTCTGAGAAGAAAGCAAAGAAGCTGAACTCATTCTTTTTATACACTTGAAGAAAACAAGCTTCAGGTTTTTTTAAGGGGCTTGCCTAAGGCTTGAGCTTTTGTGTGGCAAAACCAAATCCAGAACCCAAGATTTCAGAAAGCTTCATTCAATGCCCTGACTCATCTGTCCTAATTGGTTAATTATTATCAACAAAAAATTTAAAATACAGTGAAATACAAGAAAAGGATAGTCATGTAGAGATAGAAAAAGCATACGTCCTATTTAGTCTTATTTTCATTGCTTCTCTTCTCAGGTTAACAAGCAAATAAGGTTCTTTTTTGCCTTCTGCTCCAAGCAAAGCCAGACAGAAAAGCCTGTCTCTGGAATTTTATAATTGGAAACTCTTTTCAGGTTTTATGAAGATTTATTATAAATGAGGCATTATAGTGGGTAATAAAGCTAGCTTCATTGACTGCAGCAATGATGGAAAGTAATTAAAAATCTGTGGTCACACTAGATTTTAATTAGTGTAATGGACATGTCTAAAATGCAGGTATATCCATTCATTATTCTGTTAGAATTCCATATTCTCTAAAACATTAATATGTGAAAGTATGTCTCAAGACAGAATGACTACATATAATGGATTATTTTAAACATGGACATTATTTTAAATATTGGCTAAGGACAGTTAATATTTTCAGAAATATTATCTAGGTGTTTTTTCATGAAAAGTTTCTGCTGTCATAGAACCACATTAGCCCCTTCTTTCTCCATTACCGTTCTACAAAAGCAACTTACCCCTTTATAATTTGTAGAAAAGTGCATCAGCACCATGTCTTAGCCTTTGAAATTAAAATAACTTATGCAAAACAGCATGCCTCCTCCCAATCACACTTCTTGACTTATCCAAGAATAAAATAATGCACAAAAATAAATAGTTTGGTTTAAATATGTAACAATGAGATAATCTGGTTTAGCTACCCATAGCAAATAATTATCAAATGTAGATTATCTGTAAAGATGGACGCCAGCACTTTCCCCCATTCTTGTATGCAGATGTCCCTACTTCCATTAAGAAGTGGAACCTATTCTCCCTCCCTTGAAGCTGAGGTGGGCCTGCCATTTGCTTTGACTGTTGGACTATAACAGAAGTGACACTGTGAATTCCAAACAATGAGCCGTTAAAACTATTAGCGGCTTTTAGTTGTGTCTTAGGATATAGTTCCCATGTAAAGGATCTCAGGGGCTACTACTAAATGATGAGAGACCTCATGGAGAGAGGCCCAGCCAGTCCCAACCATTGCTGCCACCTGCAATGACGCGCCAGACACATGAATGAATCTTAGATGTTCCAGCACTTGTTTGAAGGCATAGGTGTGACTCAGCCAGTGCCACATAAAGTAGTGACAAGTTATATCCTCTTATCATGCTCAAATTTCAAAATCACAGGAAAAATAAGTGGTTACTGTTTTTTTATGCAGCAATAGATAACTAAAATACCAAGATAATCACACTTGTCTTGCTACATGTAGACATAAGCTAAGTTGTTCAGTTCAATACACATTTATTGAGCAACTACTATGAGTACTGGTTATGATTACACAGTGATAGCCTTTAAGGAGCTTCTTATCTAAAGGAAGATACAGAAGTAGAATCACAGAATTACAATATGATATTTTAAGTGCTCACGCTAAGCTGTGCCGTTGAGGAATATTAAGGTCAATCTACTAAATCAGAGATGGTTAAGGGAGGGGACAACTGATCTGAGTCTTAAAGAACTAAGTAAGAATTATTCAGATGTAAAAAAAGAAAAAAACTGTGGTTATAAAAAGCACTGGGGAAGCATGTGTAGGGGAGGGGAAGTAGAGGTCATAGTAGGGGAACTGAAGGAAGTTTGGTATGACTGAAGTGTGATGTGAAATAAGGAATGATGGGAGGTAAACCTGGGGAAGATGCCAGATGTCATAATAAGGAGCTTGGTTTATTCAGTAAGCATATGGAACAGATTATATGTTAGGCATGAATCAGAACTAGTTTA
Organism: Ursus maritimus; assembly: GCF_017311325.1. Lineage (NCBI taxonomy): Eukaryota > Metazoa > Chordata > Mammalia > Carnivora > Ursidae > Ursus > Ursus maritimus. Next base: position 27,699,683 of record NW_024423786.1, read on the forward strand.
TTAAAGGGTGTCATCAGGGGATCATTAATGTGCATTAATGGGGATCTACACCTATCATTATAATAGCCTGGACTCTTAAGAGTTGTGACAGAATCTTAATTCAGAGTGGATTAAGTAAAAGAGAATAATTTTGGATCACGTGGCAAGGAAGGAAACTGAGGCAGCTCACAGAATTAGAAGAGCTGGAGAAAACTGGGACTCAAGGAATAGAACCAGAACCCCAAATCACCAGGACACATTGCTTATTATCTCTTGATCTCCCAGGGGCAACTACCGTAAGTCCTTTAGCTGTAACTTCTGGTTATTTCCCCATATTTCAAAAAACTAAGCCTAAACTACTTTTTTCTCAAAATCTCAATTTAGACATTGTCCACTCACTTCCTCTTTAGATATATGAAGATTTTAGTTCTATCACATTCCATTTCCCTTACCTCTACGCCTTTCAATATAATTATATCACAAGTATTGATTAACTATACATCAGTGCTTTTATTATTATAACTATGTAAATATTTCTAACTGCTCAGTGAAGTGGTATACCATCATTACATTTAATTTCATATATTACTTTTGTCTTACCTGAAGTTAAAATTGACTCCTTTTTATTGTTCAGTTTTATATAAATCAGTGAACTCTTGCCACACATTCAAATAACTCTTCAAAACACTTTCAATACACTTTTTTTCCAATGTCAAATTTAAAATCTCCTGGTTTTAATATTTTCTTGAAGACATTTCTCTACTGTTTTGTTCCAAGCTGGACTACCATCTTTCTAGCACAATTTGAATCCCAAGTTTTCTCTTAACCACCATTAGGAAAATTCCCTTAGCCTGGGTTGCAGATAATCTTTTCTGGATTCCATTCCTCTATCTTAGTCTATTCTTACATTTTACCAAAGGAAAGCCAAAAGAGTGCATTGGACGTAATTACTTTGGAATCTGAAAACTGTTTTCCACCCTCATACTTGAGTGATAGTTTGGAAGGTACAAAATTCCAGCTTGAAAATAATATCCCCCCCCCCAAATTTGAAGCTATTCTTTCATTGTCTCTTAGCTCTCAGTCTTGTTATTGAGAACCCTGATGCCATTCAGATTCCTGATATTTTGTGTGAAGTATACCCCCTCTTGCTCTGGGGAATTTTATGTTCTTCTCTTTATCCCTGGTCTTCTGAAATGTCATGATGATGTTTCAGCATAGATCTGTTTACCTCCATTGTGATGTGTACTTAGTGAGGTCTTTGAACCTGGACACTCATGTTTTTAAGTCCTTGAAAATTTCATAAAATTCTTTCTTTCTTTTTTTCCTGCCAAAACTTCAGGCAGTGAATTCTACACTTCAGTTCATCATTTTATTGCTTATTGCTTTGTGGAAGTCTTGAATTGTTTCATGTGTGTTACTGCAATGGAAGCTTCCTCATTCTAAGAATTGGAATATCTTGTGTGTTTCTCACAGTGGCTTGGCGTATTCTATAGTGAAAACTCTTAATGGAATGATACTTAGTTACTTTAAATTCTGGACAGACCAATCAGGTATGCCCAATCATTTCACCCAACTTTAAACTCTATTGCCTTTTTGTTTGTTTGTTTTTTTGGAGATTAAAATCTAGATCTGTTTTGTTCCAACGTATACAGTATTCTTCAATCATTTTTGTAGCAGAGACTAGTTCCCTGTCCATATCCCCTCAGCATTAGTCTCTATGCAACAGGTTGCTACAGTAGGTCAAATAGTGTCCCCTCGAAATTCATGTCCACTTGGAAGATCAGAATGTGACATTGTTTGGAAACAAGGTCTTTGCACATGTAATTAGTTAAAGATGGAGATGAGATTATATTGGATTATGGTGGTCCCTAAATCTAGTGACCACTGTCTTTATAGAAAGAGGAGAGGACACACAAAGACATGGGCACAAAGAGATGGTGATGTGACAATGAGGGCAGAGTTCAAGTAACATGTCTACAAGCCAAGGAACACCTAAGATTGTTAACAACCACTACCATCAAGGAAAGAGGCATGTGGAATGGCTTTTTCCTCAGAGACTTCAGAGAGAACCAGTCTTGCTCACACCTTGATTTTTTTACCTCTGGCATCCTGAACTGTGAGAAAACAAATTTCTGTTGTTTTAAATCACTCAGTTTTTGGTGATTTGTTACAGCAGTCCTGGGAACTAATACAGCTACTTACTGTGAACCTCTGTGATGAAGGATTATTTTTCTCATCATGGGACCACCTTTGGCTTGCATATGAGCAAACCAAATTTGCTTGGAAGCCACCCTCAAACATGGCGTAAAAGGACTTGTGGGTTAATATCCCAGCTTACTCACCTTTATTTTGACAACTCTCAAGAGTACTCTGTACTACCTTCCAGACTCTCCCAAATGGACTGAGTTCCAGTTGCATGTCATAGTAATGAGTTGATAACCCATACAGATCTTCCTCAATTTACAATGGGGTTACTTCCTGATAAACACATCATAAGTTGAAAATATCATAAGTCGAAAGTGCATTTAATACACCTCACTTACAAAACATTGTAACATAGCCTTGCCTACCTTACCACTCTCAGAACACTTAGATGAGCCTACAGTTGGGCAAAATCATTTAACACAAAGCCTAGTTTATAATAAGGTGTTGAACAACTCATGTAACTTATTAAGTACTGTACTGAAAGTGAAAAAAAAAAAAAAAAAAACAGAATGGCTGTGTGGGTCCAGCATGGTTCTAAGTGTCGGTTGTGGGACCCTTGTGATGGCAGGGCTGACTGGGAGCCACTGTGCTACTGCTGTCACTGCCCAGCATCATGAGAGAGCATTGTCCCACATATGGCCAGCCCAGGAAAAGATCCAAATTCGATATTCGAGGTTCGGTTCCTACTGAATGTGTATTGCTTTAATCCCATCATAAAATCGAAAAATCTTAAGTTAAAAGTTGGGGACCATCTGTACTTTTACAGCTTTCTTTCCTTCTCTGCTTCCCCATCCCACAACCCTACTGTTGTTCTGAGATCACCTCCCAAATTAACAACTTCAGCTCTAATCCATATCTAAGTCGGCTTCTGAGGGATCTCAAACCAAGCCATTTCCTCTGTTCTCTGTTCTCTTTTTCTAGAAAACTAATGAGTTTACCTGATAAAGCTTCTAATTTTCATATTGTTTACCTCCAACTGTTCATCCCTCAAACTACAGTTTGTTACCATTGTTGTGTTACTTTTTGGAGGAAGAGATTTCCTTGTATACATAACTTTTATTTTTCCCCCATCATACTTTTTATTTCCAGTAAGTGTTCTTTTCTTATAGGCATTTCTTGTTTCATGAAAGCACTGTCTTCTCTCACCTACTTGAAGATATTTTTTAAATTTGTTTTAAGTTTTCTTCTTCTCTTTGCATTGTCTCTGTTTACTCTAGCATCTGTTAGTTTATTTTTCCCTTTCTCTTATAGATTAATGGCTTCTGTCAAATATTTGCTTGATTTTCTGAGCTAGGTACCAAAAGATGAATGGAAAGTCTCTGTGTATGGTTGGGGCTTGTTACCTGGTGGGCTCATTTTAATTTTCATGACCAGCTGGATATTTTATTTGGGATTTTATTTGAGATCCCCAAGCAGATCTTTGGGGGGGGGTAGTTCGGTTTCTCCAGAGAAGGATTCCTCAATCTTATGCTTGGGGCTAAGACTATACCAGTAGAAAAGCCTGCTTATTAGAACTTTGGATGGGATAAAGGTAGGGGCTATGGATCTTATTACAGTAAGTAGGCTTTCACTTAGGTCTCTGTTTTTTTTATTTGTACCTCTCTCCCACCCTTGTCTATGCTTTGACTCCCAAGTCTGAAGCCTCTTTGGTTCACTACCATCAAGGGATGGTTCTTTCCATTTTGTGAAGTGTTATAGAAGTAGAGGTCTAGGGACCTGCAGGTATAATTTCTCCTCATACTGACTTTCAAAACCACTTCCCTGTTCTCAGCCTGACTGCCACCATCTGAAAAACCAGGTGCCCTCAATTCCTGAGCTTTTATGAAGTTCTTCTGTACAATCTGACACCATTCCTACAACTGCTTTCTGTCTTCATACACTATGGTTTGGGAATTATACATTTAATTTAATCCAAGATGAAGTTTGTATCTCTGTATTCCTTCATGTTCTGGGGGTGATTTTCAAAAGAAGGAAGTTGACTTACTTACATTATTATCTGATATTATTATCTTAAAACTGGAAGTCCAGGAAATAGATTTTAAGTGGCCAAAGCAACTGATTTACAAGCAGATGATTTTTACATTAATTAGATACGTATCAAAACTAAAATAAGCACCATTTAAATAAAATGTTATTCCTGTCTTATTGCTTTTTTCATGTAAACTTATAGTCATAAACATTTTAAGGGCAGGAAACCCACACAATTTTATTATTTTCTACACTGCCCCTAGCTGTTTGACAGATATTTAAAGTCAATTGAGAATAGATAAAAGAAACCATGCATGCAGTATGCATCCAGGTTTAAACATTCCTAGGTCATCATTCACATTCACAACCTTTGAGAGCCCATTTTTCCCATTTCATTCCTACCCACAAGCACTTCTACAATTTGCACAGTGGAAAGCCCAATTCATCTCCTCATTTCAGACCTAAGCTCTGCATCTCCTCAGGAAACAGTCACTGTCTCATATGTTAAGTCCAACTATCAGTGACTCAGTTCTCTATAAAAAGCAATTCACACTTCCCTCTACCCCTCTCAGAGTCCATAAACATGAAGAGCTTCTGGGGAAGGAAAAAAAATGTGGCTTTTCAAGGTGAATAGATAGGGAACAGTATGAGCACAATGCATGAGCTCTGCTTCCCCGGGGAGAGCAGACAAGCTAGCCATTAAAGAAGGGCAGAATTTCCCAGAAAGATCTCCAATAGAGAAAGTAACCCATGTCAAATACATTAGGCAATCCCTGAATAGGTGTTCTCTTCTTAGAGCACCTCAGAGTCCAGTAAAGTCTCTGAGAAGTCCTGTAGTGAGTAGAACAGCTTAACTTGGTTTAATTAAAGAGTTTAAAAATACATTTGAGAAAATAGTTTTATTTTTCTCATATTAATAATTAACCGTGCCAAGACTTGGTTTTTTCTTCTATAAAATAAAATAATAGTATCTAGTTCAAAGGAACATTTTAAGTATTTAATAAGATAGTCCATTTAAAGCATTTAAGTGGTGCCTAGCTTATAATAAGCCCTCTGTAATTTTGAATTGTAGTTGTTTGTTTAATTGTAGTTTAACTGTGGTAGTTAAGGTTTTTGTTGATATTAACGATAATAATGTAATATTTTATGGGATCTGCCTTGGGAAATGCTATATAAGTACGTCAATATTTGTATACCACAATCAATGAAACTTGCTAAGTGAGCAATTCTGAGACTATTGCAAGGCTCCCACTGGATCAGAAGTTCCAATATATTCCCTAAAGTTTTCTGCCTTAATTATGTAAGCATGCTATTCATGCTATTAGATCCTATTGGCGTCCACGTTAACCTCAGTCTCAGAAGAGTCACAGAATCATCAAACTGGATTTCAGGGATACAACGTGGATGTAGACAAAGAACATTGATTTTGGACCCGGAAAACATCTGGACACAGATCTTAAGTCTAGTCTTTGCTGTCTGTGTGATCTTGGATAGTGTACTTAACCTCTCTGGGCCTCAATTTTCTCTGCTAGAAAACAAGGAAAATGATTTCTGGTTCACAAGGTGGTTGGAAAGATTAATGGAGATTATCTTTGGAAAGTGAGTGGCTCAGTGCCTGGAACATACGAGGTTAATCCCTGCTTAGTTTCCTGTATGTCCAGGCTTTTATATTACTTATGCTGATGGCGCCTGCACTACTGCTGGAATCGAGAAACTTAGTCTTGCTTTTTACAGAGGAAGACATCAACTGTCTGCTGATTGCGCTCTCCCCCCTACCATTCCGTCACCTCCTTATCTTGTGTCCACTGACCTCAACCCTGTGGCACATTATCCATGAGGTCCAAAGTGCTAACATTTTACTACCTAAACACAACTCAATGGTGGATGGGCCATCCACTGAGGCAGACCAACAGTAAAGAAAATGGGGATACTGGGGCCATTTGCACAACCAGAAAAATTTATATTTTAATGAACTCCTAATGTAAGACTTTTCATGTATAAGCCTTGTCTCATTTGGTGTGCCTAACAGCCTTATAAAGTAGATGCTTCACTTTTTATTATCCTCTTTGTGCAGAAGGAGGGAACAACATCAGAACTGGTTTAGGATTTCTCCAAGGTCTTTTATATAACACAGCTAGTACTGGAATCAGGCCTTCTGGGCCCAAATAATACATATCAATAACACATAACTACTATGACAAGGTCCAGCTTGGGCTATTCAAGCCCCTTACCTGCCTTTCACATTTAATTTGGAAAAGATCTCTGAAGGAAAGTAACATTTTCTCCTTCCCACAGGTAAAGAAATAGGGGCAGCAGGAAAGTGACAGAGCCAGGGTTTGAAATGAGGTCTGTGTGATTCTAAGGCCCTCGCCCTGTCCACTAAATTACCCAGACTCCCGATAGAACCCTTGGATCCTCTCAACAGCATAAAGGCCTTCAGTAAGATGTGTTCCAGTCACCTAGCACGTAGGGATGCAAATGACTTTTAATGAATACTTGATGTACACAAACACCTAGTTGGCTGTTCTTTAAACACAGGTTTTGGGATGTCTGGGAAGACTGGCAGGGTGAACAAAGCTTCCATCAGAACTGAGTTCAGCCACATTGCAAAGATCTGCCAAGTCAGTATTTGCCTAGTCCCTTTGGTTTCCTGGGTTCTACTCTGGTTATTCTGCTTGTGCCTACCCTCTCACTGGACACTCCCCATCCTGGGCTGCTTTGATTCTTTCCTTTATTTCTTTCAGATCAGAAATGGGCAATGCAAAACAGTTAACATTTCTGGAGAATTTATCATGAGGCAGGCACCATGCAAAACACTTTACCTTCATTATTTTGTTTAATATTCTGAAGCTTTCACAGAGCTATTCTTATCAGCCCACTTTTGTCAATGAGAAAAGGCTTGGGGATGCTGTGTAACTTGCACAAGGTCACACTGGATGTAAGTGGTAGGGGTACAATTTAAACCTTGTCAGTCTAATTGCAAATCACAGCTCTTGTGCCATTTTGCTAGGCCGCCTCTTCTTTAGAGAGAATGAAAAAAATACCACATTGAAACCAACTCCAAGAAACACCAGCTACCTTGTCATTTATCCTTAAACACTGATTCCAGTAAACCTAAGCATAGGGCTAAGAACAGTTTGGATGACTTTGAAAGCATACACTAGAAGTGAAATTGTGATGATGTTTTTACCAACTTTTACCTCTAAAGGCTCCACCCCCATGTCTTCTTGTGGATTACAGTGGCCCCAGGCAGTGCTGGAAATGCCTCCATTAAATGCCATGCCTTAAAATCTTAAAAGGTTCACTCTCAGGCTGCCCAAAAAAACATGAGTAAATGCTCTGCTTCCCAGTGAGTAATTGATCTCCCTCCTGTGACAATCCTATGTATTTTTCTTGCTGGATTGTTTTGGTTATAGAATGTATTCATTTTCTGTTGCTGCTAAAAATTATCACAAACTTGATGGCTTAAAACAACACGAATTATTTTATGGTTCTGGAGGTCAGATGTCTTAAACGGGTCTCACTGTCACCAGATCTACATTCCCTTCTGAAGCTCTAAGGGGGAATCCATTTCCTTTCCCAGCTTCTAGAGGCTTTCTCCACGTTCCTTGGTTGTAGCCCCTTCCTCTGTCTTCAAAGCCATCAATGGCCGGTCATACCTTTCTCATGCTGTATGACCTGGACACTAATTCTACTGCCTCCCTCTTCTACATTTAAGGACCCTTGTTAATGTCACCTGATTACCAACTTGATTCCATCTGAAAATTGAATTCACCTTTACCCTGTAACATGACATAATGACAAGCCCAGGAGATTAGGACACGGACATCTTCGGGGGCCATTCTTCCACTTACCACACAGAGCAATTTATGTGTTCTTAGTCTTTGGATGGAATCCATCAAAAGTGTGCATAGTTAAAAACAGAAATGAGAACCTAAGCTAGAAAGATAATTGATTTCAAAATGTGATGAAAAAAATCATCAGTAGCAGCATCCATTATATTCAGAAACATTTCAGCATACAAAGCACTATTGCATGTTAACACTTAATCTACACTTTGGAACTCTAAAGTGGTCACTACCCACTGTATCATATAGATTAGAGAAACCAAGGCCCGGGGATAACACAGGAGTTTTGGCCAAGCTAGGTGCAAACCAAAGGATTCTTACCCCATGATCTGCTCTCTGTCTACTTTCCATAGTTATTCCCAAAAATGTTTCCCACCTTACATGGTACATTTATCGACAAAGGCCACAGTCTGCTGGAACTGAAAGGGCTGATGAGCTAAGTGTGTCTTATAGGCTCAGGGCATCTTCAACACTGGAACCTCCTGGGTCTAGCCTTCCAAGCTCATCCCATGGATGAGCTGCTAATGCAGCCAGGCTTCTCCTGCTTTCTTACCTTCCCCAAACCCTGAGATGAGGTCTGTTCTCTCTGAGGATTAGGTGGCAAGGAGTCCCAGGCCTAATTCCCTTTTCTATCTGTGAGCTAAGGACAAACAGCCTAGTCTTACCATTTGCCACTGCCTGTGGAATGTAGGGAGACCAGCCTACCTCTCAATTTAAGATAGGAAGGTCCTGGGGAAACCAAAATGTGTTGGTCACCCTAAGAGAAGGAGAGAAAATATATATTTTTTAAAATCCTGAATTGAACCCTGGTGTTCTTTCTAAAATACCCATGGATTCTATTAATTGTTAAATCTTCACTGGTATTAAAGTTAATATGTGTGGATTCTCATCAACTATATCTTTGTCAAAACCCAGTTCTACTACTTACTAGCTATTGGGAGAGGTCATTGAAAATATGTGACTGCTGACTGACCACTGAACTGTTCCCAGGTGATCAGAGGTCTCATCTCCTCCCCTGTCCTTGGAATGGGGGTTTCACTCGCCTTTCTCACTCCCGAAGGCTGCTTCAAGGACATAACCTTGAGATAGTGATATGGTGTTGAAAACACCTGCATAGTATATGTGACTGAATCCAGTTAAGGTCACTTTATAAACTTAAAAGATTTGTTGGGTGACAAAAAGCCACAAACCAACCTGGAGTGTCCTGCCTCTTTCTTAGGCCTCTCCCTGCCTTCTGAGTGAGTACAGGGGCTGGTTTCAGATTATACCTGGGAAGCTCCTGAGACGGTTGCCAACCAATACTAGCTGTATAACTTTGGACAAATTGCTTGCCTGAATCATGCTGGATTTTCTATTTGCAAATGGTAATATTACCAAGAATCTCTCTCTCTCTCTCTCTCAGTCTCTCTCTATGTCTTGGTGCCATTTCTCCTCTGTGCTGACTTCATTCTCAAACTCTTCCAATTTGATGGACAGAGCCTTGCAAACCGTGCAGAAAGAAAACTCCCCATAATTCCAACAAAATTTGGATATTGACTAGCATTGAACCCATTTGATTTCTAGCCCAAAACAAATTACCATGACCAGGGTAATGGAATATGCTGGTTGGCCTGGGTCACATGACCATCTCTGGAACTGAAGGAAGTGGCTTTAAATGTCTAGTTACACTCTGAAGAGGAGAGGTGAATGGGGGTTCCCAAGGTAAAATTAGAAGAATGAGAAATGGATTCCAGACAGGCAAAAACTACAGATGTTCTCCATCATTGCATTATTATTATAGTAGTGTCTGAATTTGGTTTTTTAGAAGCCAACCCTGGCCAAGGAATAAAGGGCTATCAAACTGCCATCTAATGTGACAACGAAAACCTTCCCCTGCAGTAAAATTTTGGCACCCTGGTTCGTTCCACTGCCTTGAATTTCCTGGGGGAAACAACACTTCCCCCATTAATAGGGAATTTTTAAGCCACCCAAAGAACAGGACTGTGATAGTTTTAACATCTGTCCATAAATTCTTTGATACTCATCCTTCCAAGATCTGGAGCTGATTCCATACCTCTTGAATAGGGACTGGACTTAATGAATCATTGCAAATGAATAGAATATGGCAGGAGTGGATATATATGACTTCTGAGGTAGGTCATAAAAGGCACTCTGGCTTCCTCCTTGCTCTCCTTGAAGTGCTCATCTCGAGGGAGGTCACCTGCCATGTTGTGAGGACACTCAAGCAGTTCCATGGAAAGGACCATGTGGTGAAGAATCGAGGCTTCCTGGAAAACTTACAAACTCGTTCTATGAGGCCAACATTATGTTGATCCCCAAACCAGACAAAGACCCCACTAAAAAGGAGAATTACAGACTGATAACCCTGATTAACATGGATGTAAAAATTCTTATCAAGATACTAGCTAATAGGATCCAACAGTACATTAAAAAGATTACTCACAACAACCAAGTGGGATTTATTCCTGAGTTGCAGGAGTGGTTCAACATCCATAAATCTATGTGATACACCACATTAATAAAAGAAAGAATAAGAACCATATGATCCTCTTAATAGACGCTGAAATAGCACTTGACAAAATACAACATCCTTTCTTGATAAAAACCCTCCACCATGTGGGGATAGAGGGAACATATCTCAACATCATAAAAGCAATATATGAAAGACTCACAGCAAATATTATCCTCAACTGGGAAAAACTGAAAGCTTTTCCCCTAAGATGAGGAACATGACAGGAATGTCCACTGTCACCACTGTTGTTCAACATAGTACTGGAAGTCCTAGCCTCAACAATCAGACAACAAAAAGAAATAAAAGGCATCCAAATGGGCAAAGAAGAAGCCAAACTTTCACTCTTCACAGATGACATGATATTCTATGTAGAAGACCTGAAAGACTCCACCAAAAAATTGCTAGAACTGATACGGGAATTCACCAAAGTCACAGGATATAATACCAATATACAGAAGTTGGTTGCATTTCTATACACTAATGATGAACCAGCAAAAAGATAAATCAAGGAATTGATCCCATTTACAATTACACCAAAAACCATAAGATACCTAGGAATAAACCTAACCAAAGACATAAAAGATCTGTGCTCTGAAAACTATAGAACACTTATGAAAGAATTTGAGGAAGACACAAAGAAATGGAAAAACATTCCATGCTCATGGATTGTAAGAACAAATGTTGTTAAAATGTCTATGCTACTCAAAGCAATCCACACATTCAATGCAATCCCTATCAAAATGTCATCAGCATTTATCACAGATCTGGAACAAACAATCCTCAAATTTGTATGGAACCTGAAAAGATCCTGAACAAAGTAATGTTGAAAAAGAAAACCAAAGCTGGAGGCATCACAATTCTGGACTTCAAGCTGTATTACAAAGCTGTAATCATCAAGACAGTATGGAATTGGCACAAAAACAGACACGTAGATCAATGGAACGGATACAGAACCCCAAAGTGAGCCCTCAACTCTATGGTCAACTGATTTTCAACAAAGCCAAAAAGAACATCCAATGGAAAAAAGACCGCCTCTTCAATAAATGGTGTTGGGAAAATTGGACAGCCACATGCAGAAGAATGAAACCGGACCACTTTCTTACACCATACACAAAAATAAACTCAAAATGGATGAAAGACCTAAATGTGAGACAGGAATCCATCAAAATCCTAGAGGAGAACACAGGAAGAAACCTCTTTCATCTTGGCCACAGCAACTTCTTGCTAGACACGGCTCCAAAGGCAAAGGAAACAAAAGCAAAAATGAACTATTGGGACTTCATCAGGATAAAAAGCTTTCGCACAGCAAAGGAAATAATCAACAAAGCCAAAAAGCAACCTACAGAATGGGAGAAGAAGACACGGCTCCAAAGGCAAAGGAAACAAAAGCAAAAATGAACTATTGGGACTTCATCAGGATAAAAAGCTTTCGCACAGCAAAGGAAATAATCAACAAAGCCAAAAAGCAACCTACAGAATGGGCAAATGACATATCAGGTAAGGGCTAGATCCAAAATCTATAAAGAACTTAACAAACTCAACACCCAAAACACCAAAAAATCCAGGCAAGAAATGGGTAGAAGACATGAACAGACATTTCTTCAAATGTATATATGTATCACGCAGCGTCAGGGATATCCAAATCAAAACCACAATGAGATACCACCTCACACGGGTCAGAATGGCTAAAATTAACAACTCAGGAAACAACAGATGTTGGTGAGGATATAGAGAAAGGGGAACCCTCTTACTTTGTTGGTAGGAATGCAAACTGGTACAGCCACTCTGGAAAACAGTATGGAGGTTCCTCAAAAAGTTAAAAATAGAGCTACCCTACAACCCAGCAATTGCACTACTAGGTGTTTATCCCAAGGATACAAACATTGTGATTCGAAGGGGCACTTACACCTCAATGTTCTAGCAGCAATGTTCACAATAGCCAAAATATGGAAAGAACCCAAATGTCCATCAACAGATGAATGGATAAAGATGTGGTATATATATATATAAATATATAAATAAAATAGTGTGTGTGTGTATATATATATATACATATACATATATATATGAAATATTACTCACCCATCAAAAAGAATTAAATCTTGCCATTTGCAACAATGTGGATGAAATTAGAGGGTATTATGCTAAGCAAGATAAGTCAGTCAGAGAAAGACAAATGCCATATGATTTCATTCATATGTGGAATTTAAGAAACAAAACAGATGAACTCATAGGGGAAGGGAAGGAAAAATAAAATCAGATAAAAACAGGGAGGCAAACCATAAGAGATGCTTAACTCTAGGCAGCAAACTGAGGTTGCTGGAGGGGCGGTGAGTGGGGGGATGGGGTAATTGGGTGATGGGCATTAAGGAAAGCACTTGATGTAATGGGCAATGGGTGTTATATGCAACTGATGAACCACTAAATTCTACCCCTGAAACTAATAATACATTATATGTTCACTAAATTGAATTTAAATAAAGAATAAAAATAAAAAAACAATCGAGGCTTCTTTTCAACAGACACGGAGAAATGAAGGCGTCTAGTGAACAGCCAAAAGAGTGCACCATCTTGGAAATGGATTCTCTAGTTCCACTCAAACCATGAAAGCAGTCCTAGTTGACATCCTGACTGCAACCTTATGAGAGACTCAGAGCCAGAACCACTTAACTAAGCCTCTCCCTGACTTTCAAAAACTGTGGGAAATTACCAGTGTTTTTTACTGTAAGCTACTAAGTGTTAACATAATTTGTTATGCAGTAATGGATAACTAATACAAGACTAGAGAGAATTAGTGTAATAGTATGGAATCGGTATTAGAAGTATCAGGAAACCTGAGTCTGTACTCTGGATCTAAAATTAAGCAATAATATCTTTGCACTAATAAATCATTTTCTCTGATTCTGAGTTTCTCTAAGTGTAAATTGGGTAACAGTACATCCCTTTCTATTTCACAAGTTACTAGACATAATCCATACAAATATGATGTAGGCATGGCTTATAGGTAGTAAAGGTAGTAAAACTGACCTTGCAATTACCTTATTAATTGCATATAATCCTATCACAATTAATGTGGGAAAATACTTTTAAATTATTAGTTCTATAAAGAATTGGGGGTCTTAGAATTGTAAATGATTCAATGTTTTGTTCATTTCCTTGCATTGTTGGCATTTAAGATTTATCTTTCAGTCGCAAGGTCCAAGAAAGTTAAATGAATAGTTCAAGGTCACATAGACGCAAAATCAGTCCTAAAATGTAGCCTTTCTCACCTCAGTTTCTTCATCTATAAGATGGGTATAATAATACACAACACTGAATGTCGTTGTGACTGTAACCCTATTGAAGCCATGACCCACACAGCCCAGATTAAGAGCAGCATCCTGGCCCAAGAACACACTCCTTTGAAAATTGAAAGATAATTTCAAAACAAGGCATTTACTTGTGTTTTAAGCCACTATAGAAATATGTAGGGGAAGAAGACATTCTCATCCTTTGTAGTCTTCAGCTACCCTCCAGTCATCTAGTACCAGCGTGCAATACCCCAAATCCTTTCATCCCTCTTTCTTCCCAACAACTGCTTCCTCCTACATATTTATGGGATTCTTTTCAGGAGAGGAAACTGAGTGGGCAGGTCCAGAATCCTTTTTGGTAAGCATGGGGCAAGTCACATGTCAATCATTTTTACCCACCATTGCTGTCACAGATTGGATTCTCCTTGGAATAGACTCTGAGTTTAACATGTAAGATTTTTTTAAGAAGGGGGGCTGGAACAAACACCCAGTGGAAGGTGGGGAAGGAAGCAGGATTGGGCAGAGGGAAAAGTCAAGCTGCCATGCTGGTCCAGTGACAGCCATGGCTGACCCAAAGGGAGCTCTGGAGTCAAAACGGCCCATCAGAGCTGTCCTGATGGTCCAGCCTTTATAGATTCACCTTGATCAGTCACGGTTGTGAGTCACTGGGGGAGGGGGGTCTCTGCAGCTGGAACAAGTCACAAAGGGCTGATGAGAGAAGGCTGCCTGCCAGCAGCACTTCCCAGCAGCTGCAGCAACAGCTAGAAGGGGGATCTGGGTGGCTTGTCACTGCGTTTGCCACAATCACACATGAGATATGTGCCTGGCATCTCACAGACAATTAATAAATAATAACCATTAGCTGGCTCTGGCTCCAGGGCTCTTTCTACAACATTCCTGTGATCTCTCTTACTATAATCATGACAGAGTTTACTATCTGCATCCTCAGTCTGCAGAGAACCCAGACTGGAACCAGTGGATACAGAGTGAACCTCAGGAAACCCAGACAAGCAGAGAAGACTCTGCCCTTTTAATGTACTGTTGTTTATTGGGCAGAGTCTTGTCCTTAATAGGCCATTTCCAGGAGCTCTAGATCCTGCAGAGATTTTGCTGGAATACCTGGGATCTGGTCCAGGTCAGGAAGCACTAGAGGAATGATGTGCTGCCAGGCACTCTGCTTCCTTACTCAGCTTTTCTTCTTTGCTGTTCACAGTTAGCACAGAGCTCTCTACTGGCTCTATTGGACAATGCCCATGATGGTGCAGTACTCTATACTCTGAGCCAAAAAAGTGGGTGAGTGTTTATGCTGGAGGTAGGGATCTCCACAGGCAGTCTCAGTTGTCTCCTCAAAAGCAGGCAAGGGCAAGCCTGCTAATCATCAGTTGTAAAACTGTACAGGAGAAATCAGGTCAAATGAATATCACAGACAGCCTTGAAGGAAAAGAGAAATGACCAGAGCTGAGCCTCAGGGAGACACAAAGGGAAAAAGGACAGCTGATTTCCCTTCCCTGGGAATGAAGGGTTTATTGGCTGATTGGATGTAGAAGAGCTCATTACTTCTTTTTCTCTGCCTCTCAGGCATTGCCAGGAATTTATGAACAAAATTAAAGAAATCACCATTTTGCAACAACTGAGGGGCAGCCTTGGGCAGACCACCATTGCAGGAGCTTTCATTTATTCATTCATTTAACAAATATTTATTGCAGTGCCAGGTGCTGTTCTAAGGCATAGAGTACAGCAGTAAACCATATGCTTAGCCACCAGACTATAATATCATAGGTCATCAATCTAGCAACTGGAATTTGAACCCCACATTAAGAGCATTGACCCCAAGTCTATAATCTTTACCACCACACCATCTCCACCCCTCTACTCCCCACCATACATCTCTTCCCCTCTCGCCATTTTTTTTGTTGTTGTTGTTAACAACATCCAAGCCCGAAGACTTCTTGCATGTAAAATTTACTATAGACAGACAGGCAACCTTGGACTTTCTAAAAAATTTAAATGGCCATATTGGATATTTGTCAGAATAATGGAATTATAAACCTTCAACACTGGAAGAGACCTGACACGTCATATGACCCAGTCCACTCTTCCTCCTTCCACTCTGTCTGGCGCTTCATTTCTTTAACCAGTGTTCTCTCTGAGAGTCACCCAGCTTCTTCTCACACCTCTTAGTTCATCAGAAGCCTGGTCCATTTCTGGACAGATCTGTGTGATAGAATTGTACTATGTACACTCAGCTAGAACCGATTTGCCTTATCATGACCTACCTGCATGGTCTGGTTCCACTCTCTCTGACAAGGAGAGCTACAAAAGCTGCAGGAAGCTTGCTACGTAAGCTACAGAATTCCATTCGGCTCCTTGACAGTACCAGGTTCTTTCCACTTTTTCAGTTGCCTCTGCTTGGAATGCTTGCTCGAGGTGTTCATCTGGCTAGGATGAAGGCCTCCTTCAGGTGGCCTTTAAATGGCGTTTCCTTAGGAAAACCTTTAATGAATCCTACAATTAGATCAAAATACTGATTTCCAGGAGTCTCTACTTTCTTTCAGAGTTTGTTGGGTGACCGAGGGGATGGAATGGCTAGTGATTTCTACTCATGGCTTTTGACTCCACCTTTTAGGCTTTACCAAACAGGCTTTGTTCCGCTGTTTCAAGAGATCCCTTTCATTGTTTGCAGAATGAGTGGACACCCTGACTGGCTCTTTTGTAGTTTCTACGGCCTCCAGTTCCTTCTGTGTTCCATTGCAAATCAAAGCACTGGTACGGCCTCTGTATTCTCCATAAGGCACCTCTCATGGTTATATTTGATTCAAGCTGATTCTGAATGGAATGGAACTTAATGCATGGGAGGAAGAATCCTTGACAGAAGCCAGCTGTGAATGAAAGGAGCAATGAATGGAAACAGTGACAGGAAATCAGTAGTGATACTGCCAAAAGCAGCTAAGTATAGAAAAGATTCACACTTCTGTTATTTATACCATTCTTGCAAATACCTACAGACATTTTACCAATCAGCCCTTTCCCCAAGAGGTTCAGAGTTCCCCCTGATATGGGGATGAGTCTATCTATAAGATTAACTTATTCTAGATAATAATGGTTATAACCATTTCCCACTTCTTTACTTCTAGTTTTTGTAAAACTGTTGAAATCATTACACCCAGGTATCCCTCCGGGCCCTACCCTCTCAGAGCTAGAACCTTGCTCGAAAGAATCATGTACCTCTTTGAGACTCAATTTCTTCATCTGTTAAAAAGAGGATGATAGTAGCACCTGTGTTAGTTGTTCCTAAAAGGTCAAATGATATAGAGCAAAAGTGCTTTATAAGCTGCAAAGCACTATACTGATAAAAGGCATGTTTAGAGAGATGACTTATTTTACTTGAGGAATAAGATGGAACATGTTTTAAATGAACCACAAATGCACCTTTGGGAAGGGTTTAATGTAAATGCTAAGCAGGTCACATTTCACAAGTGGGATATTGAGGGATGTCTCTAGGGATGTTGAGGTTCATCTACTTATGAAACAGGAATTTGTGGTTTGGTTTCAGAAGGCAGCCAGTGTGTGGTAAGATCAGCAAGAAGAATCTTCAGAGGTTGAATTCTAGTTTATAGAGACAGACACCTCACACCCAGAAGTGTAGCTTTTCCTAATGCATACAGAACTGGATTTAGGCAAAGGAATCTTAACTTGTGCTATTTCCGTGTTGACATAAAAAAACTCTCCTTCCTATGCTTCAAGGGAAAAAAGGACGCAAAATGATCTTTAGGCAATATATTTAGTAGTTCAAAACAAGCTTTTGTAATCAGGTAGCAAGGGTTCCAATCCTAGTTTTGTATCATGTAAGTGGTATGATCCTTGGATGGGTCCTCAGTTGTTCAAGGCTGATTTTCTTTGCCTCCCTGTCTGTATCTGTATCTGTATCTATATCTCTCTGTCCTCATACAGTGCCTTGCATATAGAAGGAGCTCAAATTACAGTGTTTCTTTTTGTTTGCCACACGGAGCTGAGAAAATGTCACAAGCAATTACAGATACTGAAATATAAAGTATTATTTATTACAAATATCTAACTCAAGTAATACTGTAAAAGAATCAAGATCAAGGGGCGCCTGGGTGGCACAGTGGTTAAGCATCTGCCTTTGGCTCAGGGAGTGATCCCGGAGTTATGGGATCGAGCCCCACATCAGGCTCCTCCGCTATGAGCCTGCTTCTTCCTCTCCCACTCCCCCTGCTTGTGTTCCCTCTCTCGCTGGCTGTCTCTATCTCTGTCGAATAAATAAATAAAATCTTTAAAAAAAAAAAAAAGAATCAAGATCAAAAAACAAGCTTAAAACATAATAATGAGAAGCATTTTTAATCTGTAATATGAACTCATAGATGTTATTTATTAAAGCTGCCCTCAAATGTACTCTGGACTTAATGTCTTATTATATTTTAAACCTAGCTGCTGTTCTCAAAGCTACTGAGATACTCTATAAGAAAATGATACTGGAAGAATGTAATGTGCTCCCACTCTCTCTGGGTCATCTACCCAACACCAAATCTCAAGATACAGTCTGCCGACTGATTCCTCTACTTCCCCTCTTCCCCCTTTATCCATTCCCACAAACCACAGAAATCCCCTTAAAAGTGATATGTCATGTTACCTCTACTCCCACTGACATTGCTGTATTGCTTAAAATCCTGCCCTTTTTCTTGCACTTAAAATACAATTAATTCAAACTTCCTGCCGCAGCCGTGGGGGTTTGTGTGACTTTCTTACCTCACCAGAATCACCCTTTGCCAGGGATCCCATTGGTCAGTGTGCTCTAGTCACATCAGATTTAGAACAACACTTAGAACAAACCAGGAGTTCCTTTCTATCGCGAACACTCCTTTTCCCCCTCCGTGTCCTAGCTCATCCCCAGAGTTCAAGTTTCTATTTAAATGTCCCCTACTTCAGTGAAGCTTTCTCTAACAAGCTTATCTAAAATATCTCCCCATCCCATTACTCTCTGTCAAAGCCCTTTGTATCCTTCTTAACACTTTCCTTGTAAGCTGTAATCATTTCATTTATTTCTACATCCATTGGCTTTTGGTCCATCTTCCCCACTAAGTTATAAGCTTCATGAAAACAGGAACCAGGTTCTGTATCCTGAACACCCGGCATCACATAGCGTTTGACATATAGAAAAGCACTTAGGGAAAATCGTTGTGTGACTAACGGAATGAATAAATCCAAGTTTCACCTGTTTTCCTAAATGGCAGGTCCCTGAAGACAACAGGCTGACAGATTGATCACCACCTTGGTGGTGTTTAGTCACTCAATGTTTATTCACTCAAGAGAAAACACTTGCATGTCACAGCTAAGCTTTCTTAGTGAATTAAAAAAAAAAAAAAAAGAAAGAAAGAAGGAAGGAAGAAGGTTGTACATGCAGCCCGCGAACTGTTACTGGTAATTCTCCTAGTTAAGCATGGCACTGTGCGACCACTTCCCTCCCTCCTGAACTGACAATCCATGCGAAGAGAAGGATCTAGCTCTGGGGATGTGAAGCCTCTGTAGATGAGGGGTGTGGTGGCCATGGAGGTGTGCCCCTCAGGTTTCCCTTCACGAGAAACCATTGCAGGATTGATAGTGGGCTGACCGCATCTTAGATCTGCTGTGATGTCCATGCTGAGGTCTGGCTGTTCCAGCTAGTGACTGAGCATGAGAGGAGCCAAAGCCAGACTGTTTCCCCGCTCCGTGCCACGCTTGTCTAATGAGTAACCTTGTTCAGGGATGGCCCCTTGGCCAAGACTTTCTGTAACTTTCTATGTTCTGAGGCTCTTCCTACCCAATCCTGATTCCCCTACCTTCTCTCCCAGATCCGGTTCTTCCTTCTTTCCCTTCACAAGGGGAGACCTGCGCTGAGATCCAAAGGCTCTGCCCACCCACTCCCACCCACTCCCACTCCCTTTCCCTTCATCCCTCTCTCAGTGAACATTTTGTATATCAATTGGTACCTGCTTCTCAGAGGACCCCAGCTGACACAGGGGGTCTTCATTGAGAAAAATAAAGAAAAATCATGAATACGAATTTAAATATGCATCTTTGTAAGCCGTCTGTGAGGAAATGAAGACCTCTAAGGCTTTTTAAAAAAAGATTACTTATTTATTTGTCAGAGAAAGAGAGCACAAGCAGGGGAAGCGGCAGGCAGAGGGAGAAGCAGCCTCCCCAGTGAGCAAGGAGCCCAGTGTGGGAATCAATCCCAGGATCCTGGGATCATGACCTGAGCTGTTGGAGGCAAACGCTAACCAACAGAGCCACCCAGGTGTCCTGAAGACCTCTAAGCCTTAAGCTTCATTAGAACCACAGCAAATCCTCCGCTGGCAGAGGTTGCCTTCACAAGGGTTCCGGGCCTTGGCTGCACATTGGAATTGTCTGGGCAGCTTTAACAAATACTGATACTGTTTCCCACCTGATTCTGGAGTGTGGCTTTGGCATCATGGTTTTTAAGAGCTCTCAGGGTGCCTGGGTGGCTCCGTCAGTTAAGCGACTGCCCTCAGCTCAGGTCATGATCCCAGAGTCCTGGGCTCCCTGCTCAAGAGGGAGTCTGCTTTGTCCTCTCCCTTTGCCCCTTCCCACCCCTCCTCCTGCTGTCTCTCGCTATCTCTCTCTCTCTCATAAATAAAAGCAAAATCTAAAAAAAAAATTTTTTTTAATTAAAAAAAAAAGAAAGAGCTCTCAGGGTAATTCTCACATTAGCCAGTGTTGAGAACCACAGGTGTTCAGGGATACCTGGAGGGGCAACTGACCATAAGAATTTCTGGTTCCTTGCCTTACTTGCTTTGAAGATATAGCAAAACTCTGATGCAGTGTTTCTGCCCCTAACTGGCTTTGTGATGCTGAGCAAGACCCATGCTGTCTCTAAGGTTTTCTACCCAGATCTAGAAAATAAAAGAGTTTCATTACCTATTTCACAGATCAAATAAAACAATGAATATTAAAACATTTTGAAATTACTTTTGGGTTATTAATGGTGGTTATGCAATGTGGGCCTTACCAGATACAAGAGTCTTTATTTATAAGCATGGTGTAGGAATAAGGGTCTTGGTTAGAGATGTAAAACATCCTGATCACTTAACTCATTGAGAAGATAAGCTCTTAAGAGCAGGGACCATCTTGTCTGTGTGTTTGTTGTATTAGTCAGTAACGGGTAAAGACAACACATTACAGGAAGGCGGTTAGTTTTTGCCAAAACAAGCTAGTATTTCTCAATTTCTCTTGGGCATGTCACTTGCATCAGATTCTCTTGAGTATGCTTAAAAATGCAGCTGTCTGGGCCCAAGTAAGGCATACAAAAATAAGGATGAGGGAAGGTGAGGTGTGGGAGAAGAGTCTGCATTTTTAATAATCCCTCCAGGTGATTATTATGCAAACCAAGGTGCCACCTCACTTCTGGTGTGCTTGGAGCCAGAATTTGTCCCTGGTTAAAATGACAACACCCTCCATTTCCCTGTGAAGAATTCATTTCATCACAAACCTATTTTAGCACAAAATCTAGCCCACTTGAAACAGCCACTTGATTGCAAATTATCAAGAGTGGATTTTGTACATTAAAATGAAAACAGATTTAAAATGGGTTTTAAAATACAATGGATTAAAAAATAAGCACTCAACAAAGCTGTTGTGCAATTTAAGAATATAAATCTAAAAGTCTTCATTATTTTGTAGCATAAGTCCAGACTGAATCAGGAAAGTAGAGGAATAACCCTTCTTCTTACTTCTCCCTAACACTACGTACTCAGGTTGGCACAGTATATCTAATTCTTCATCATTTCAAATCTAATGTCTTCATCATTTCTTACATGGATCTTGAAATATCTTCCGAATTGTTCTCCTGTGTCAATTTTCCCCACCTCCTGGTCTAATATGACCATCCCAGTACAGCAGGGTGATCTTTCCGGAATGCCATATGATTCCCTGCTTCAGAGCCTTCAGTGTCCCATCGCTTGAATCCTTGTTATTCGAGGTTTGGTCTATGCACCAGCAGCATTGACATGGCCACAGAGCTTGTTAGAAAGTGAAATGCCCAAGTCACACCCCAGGTGTACTGAATCAGAATCTACATTCTCGCAAGACCCCAGATAACTGGTATCTTATTACAATGTGAGAAGCCTTAGTCTACCGCATAATGTACAACAGCTAAACCTCGTAGGCAAAACTCCTTGTGGACTGGCGCCTGCTCCTCTCTCTAGCTCTGCCCCATACCTTACTCTCCTTCTACCTTTAGGAACTGCAAACCATTCAGAGTTCTGTTAACACACCATGCTATTCCACTTACTTACACTTTTACACCTGCTGTCCCCACTGCTGGAACTTGCCTGGGCATTCCTCCTCGACGAAGCCTCCCCTGATCCTCCCTGAAGCAGTTATTGACTTTTCCCTGTGAAATTCTTCTGTGTCATCTATATCACGTTATGTTGTGACTGCTTTTCATTGGTCTGCTTTCCTAGATTATAACCCCGTGGACCCGTTTTTATTTTTAATCTTTGTATCCCATACCTAGTGCAATCCCTGGCATAGAATAAGTGCTCAATCAACATTTGATAAATTGAATTGAACACAGGAAATGTATTGTCCAAGGACTCAATAACCTTGAAGCTCATTGTCTCTGCATATGGTTATATAATGCAAACTACGATGTGACTAACACCCCTTAACGTTGTGCAATATACTAAGTGTACATGGCAGCTCTGGTGAAGATTAAGTTTGATCTCTGCACTAAATGTCAGTGATGACAAGTGACAGAAACCACCTGAAGCTAGCTTACACCCAAAAATGGAAATTTATTGTAAGAATAAAGGAATGACTTGGGGATTGTAACCAGAATTTAGAAAACCAGGCTGGAACCAGAATTCGACCAGAATTTCATGACTTTCTTTCCATTTCTCCTGGCCATTTCCCTCCACACCAGTATTATTTGTCCTCTAGATGCAGACAAGTTTTCTTTGCTCCTTGTCGCACACAAATGTATGGCCACTCCATAGCCCCCACGTTTAGGTATTACTAGTTCAGCCACTCACGAGGATAGGGGATACAAAAAATTCCAGGGAAAATAATCTGATTGGCTCATCTTGGGTTATTTTTGATCCACTGACTAACCAAGTATGGATTGCGATAGGGCTATGCAGTTCAAATATGACTGCTAGGGGCATATTTTCTGCATGGTAGTATCTCCTGAAAAATGGGGTTGATCAGATGGTGATTGGAACCATATCCCAAGGGAAATGTTGTCCATTATAGTGTAATCATGTTTGGACTGGCTTTGCCTACGTAATACTAATAGTACGATTGAGGCAGGGGCCTTGGGTTCCATTTTCATATGAGTCAGGGAGATTTTCCTGGTTCTTTGCCAGATATCACATTGAGTCCTGAACTGTTATCTCAGTTATGCTTTAAGTGAGTCTCCTTTCTTTCTTATTTATTTTTTTTATAAAGATCTTATTTATTTATTTATTTATTTATTTATTTATTTGAGTGAGATTGAGAGAGAGAGCATGCTCGGGCATGCACAAGTGGGGGGAAGGGCAGAGGGAGAAGCAGACTCCCTGCTGAGTAGGGAGCCCCTACAAGGGGCTCCATCCCAGGACACCGGTATCATGACCTGAGCCAAAGGCAGTCACTTAACAGACTGAGCCCTCCAGGCACTCCTAGGTGAGTGTCCTTTCATTCCCTCCCTGGTCTAGTTTCTAAAAAGAAGGAATGAGAAATGGGGAGTACAGACTCCAAGATGATAAAGACTAAAAGCCCCTGATAGACTTTTAACTTCACTGAGGGCAAGAAATGTTTCTTATTCATCTTTGTCTGCCTCTCCCTCCCCAGAAACTAAAACACTTCACAGGCCATATGAATCTTCTAGTGGACTGAATTAAGATGGGCTGGACTGGGCCATTTTTTATTCTAGGCACCGAGGCTGATGAGAACAGTATGGAAAGCAGTGTATTAACAGGATGTCATGAGTTGCTGAATATGGAACAATTAGAATAGAAACTTTGATTTTGGTGGTTTTCAAATGAATAGGACCTTGCTTTATTATGAGTGTTATAGTGGTTTTGGAGTCAGGTACACTGAGGTTTTATATTGGCTTTGCCATATATTAGCTATATGTTCTAGGTGAAGTATTTAACCCATCCAAGCCCCATTTTTGTCCTCTATAAAGTGGAGATGGTGATAAGACCTACCTTGTAGGATACCTGTGAGGATTGAATGGGAAAGTGTATGTATCATGTACTTGGCACAAGTGCTCAGCATATAGTAAACATTCAATAATTGTTAACTCTTGTTATTATTTATGTATTTATTTCAAACACTGGCTAGCTAGGGAAAACTTTGCCAAGACTCTAGGCACCCACATGAGGGGGTTAATATTTCTGGGTTACATCATAATCCCAAAGCATCCATGATGGCTTGGATGCAATAATAACTCTTCAAAACGAGCTAATTTGCCACTAGGGAGCTTAGAAAGATAACACTTAATGAGAAAATGTACAACTAATCTGCATGTGTTCTTTCTGGAGCCTTCCCAATTCCCAAGAGACAAAAAGTCCAGCTCAATTAAAGTGTTTTTGGAAGCTAAAAACATTGCAGAGTAAAAGCTAATGGCAGAATAACCAATTTTCTCTCCAGTATGCCCCAAGCATCCACCTCTCTCTCTAATCTTTAAATCACCTTGACTAAAACATGTCACTGTTTGAGTCAGTAGGAAATAAATACCATCTCTTATAATTAGAAACTCTGGTATTCCAGAAACCTTGACCAAACTATTTTGGCTTCTTTTTCAGCATCTATCAGCCAAAAGGTCCTCAGTGCATTCTTTAGTCTTTTCAATTATGTCTCCAAACTAGATGCTCCAGTTGCCAATGGGCATGTCTAAAACTAGAAAACTGCAGTCTGAATGATTTTCTTAATAAAGAATGAGGAGACAGAGAGAAAACTCATTGAACTGCAAGAAAAAAGTGGTAACTGGCTGTCCAGTATTCCATAAGCAAGTTCTGTCCAAAGATCCAAAGTAAATTGGCTTGGGTCAATTTACTGAAGGTATACAAAATATTAACCAGTCAACCACAACATAAACTGAAGCACTTCTTTCATTCACCCATTCATGCTCATTCATTTGTTTGTGTTTTGTCTATTTTTTCCACCAGACCTCAAGCTCTGTGGGGCAGAAACCACAGATGTATCATTTTACTACTATAACCCCACTACTGAGTATAGTGTCTGACATAAAATAGGCATTCAAGAATGTATTGAATAAGTACAGATTATTTCATGTTAATGGGAACGTCAGTCTGTTGCTACTTGTGTTCTCTAGAAGCAGATGCTGAGTCAGAGTTTAGCATGCAAGATTTTTATGAGGGATCAATACCTCTGAAGGGAAGGGAAAGGACCAGATTGGGCAAAGGAAGAAATCAAACTGTGATGCAAGCCTAACAAGCCTTGGACAACTTGGCAGGGAATCTTTGGGGCAAATTTTGCCTATGAGAATGTCTTGAATCACCAAGATGGTTGGCCCTTCATATTGCCACCTTGCTGAATCAGTCAATGCAGGCTTCCCTAGGAAGGGCATGATCTCAGGTAGGGAGGCTTTCTGCAGCTGAGGGCAACCTTGTCTGCTGACCCTTTTCTCCCACAGCTGGACAGCAAGTCCTTCCTTGATGGGCTAACCGGTCAATGCATCTTTGTGTATGCCACAGCCCCTATTACTTCTCTCTCTGGAGAACAAGGCTCTCTGTTAACTGAGTACATCAACGAATCTCTAGATGTGCAAGAGAGATTCCAAACTGAATTTAGAGGTTAACCTATAGAGAGATGAACTACTCTTTATAATAAAGTAAGAGGCTTTTTTTTTTTTTTAATTTGCTAGAGGTCATTGAGTAAATGGATAAAAACAGAGAGGTTCAAGAAATTGGGCTAAAGACTCATGCTGGTATTTAAATCAGCAAAAATGGCTAAAGGACTTTTTAAGCCCCCAAAAGTAGAGATTTACTTTTAAATTATCTGCATACAAACCTGCAGCCTCACTTCCCACCTCTAGTGATTGTAATTCTGTTCCTTTACTTAAAAAACATGCTTTCTGGGATGCCTCGGTGGCTTAGTCGGTTAAGCGTCTGGCTTCGGCTCAGGTCATGATCCTGGGATTGAGCCCAGGTCGGGCTCCCTACTGGGTCAGGAGCCTGCTTTCTCCCTCTCCTCCCCTCTCATGCTCTCTCTCATGATCTCCATAGCTATCTCTGTCTCTCTCTCTCTCTCTCTCAAATAAATGAATAAAATCTTCAAAAAAATATGTGTTTTCTGTCTACATGTATCTGTTTAGTCCATAGGAGGACATTCAAAAGGTCAAACTCTACACATTTTAGCTTAAGAAAACACAGAATATACCTAGTGTTCTTCATCCAACTCTTTGAAAATATAAAGAGTTCTTAGATCACAGGCTGTGTAAAGAGACCCCTGGCTCGCCTAGGCTCTTGTGCTATCTTACTGACCCTGAGCCTCTCCTGCTTTTATAACTCAGCTGTTTACATGAAAAATTGCTGGTTCCTATGATAGAAGACTAACTATAAGATACAAAATAACTCTATATGGCAGGAGAGCTGAGGGAGAGTACCCAAAAAGGGACAAACATGGGCCCCCATTTCAAGGCTGGGATTAAGACCCCACTGGAGAAAGTGTAGTTGCTGCTCGACAGATGGTAGAAAAATTCCCTGGTTTGTTGGGCAAGAGCTGGTCTATAGTTGCTGGGCAAAAGGAAGCAATCCTTGGGGCAAAGTGGAGTGCAACTGGTAACTGGGCATGCAGACTTGCACAGGGAATTGGGGATGTATGTGTGGAAAGTCTAGGTGTTAGTGTCTTATTGAAAGGACCATAGGAAGGTGAGTCTAACTGGAGCTGCAAGCTCACTGAGAACCCACATTCTGGGCTCACTACAAGGGCAGAGCCCCATCCACACAGTGACTGTTAAAGCAGTCTTTGCAAACAGAAGTAGAGCCCTTTTCCTCTTGCAGTGTCCCTTCAGTGCCTTGTATTGAGAAAGCTTAACATCGTGCTCATTGTAAAGGAGAAATACTTAAAAAGCTTCTCTCCATTATTGTAGAATGGGTATTGAAGGGTGAATTTTGAGCTAATAGGCAGTCAATTGATAACTGCCTTATGTATAATTTCTCATAATCCCCAGGGCACCTGGATGGTTCAGTCAGTTAAGCGTCCGACTCTTGGTTTCAGCTCAGGTCATGATCTCAGGGTCATGAGATCAAACCCCATATCGGGCTCTGTGCTCAGCATGGAGTCTGCTTGAGATTCTCTGCCTCTGCCCCTCCCCCTGCTCTCTCTCTCTCTCTCTCTCTCTCTCTCTCAAATAAATAAATAAAATCTAAAAAGAAAAGAAGAAGATAATTTTTCATAATCCTCACAATAACCCAGTAAGGAAGGAATACAAATTACTTGCATTTTATAGCCAAGGAATCTGGTCCTCAGCCAAGTTAAAATTTGCCCAAAGTCACACACATAGTGACTGGAAGAATCAAATGTGGGAAGACTGATTCCAGAGCCTATGTTCTTACTGGAATGCTATACCACTGCTCACATACACATACACACATATTGCTTTGTGTGTGTGCATGTGTGCATGCATGTATGTGTCTGTATACCAAATACATATCATTGGTTAATTCATTGTAATGAAGAGCTTTTAGGGGAGGAGAGGATAACCATGAAGCCCTGAAAAAACTGCCTTCAAAATGTAGCAAAGTAATGTGCACTTGCCAGCCAGCTCAGCAATGGCCTCTCTTCCCCACTGATTCCTCTTTCTTCCTTGTGTGTTTGATGTTGGCATGGCTGGTGAACCTTTAGGAAATATTTAGAGTCCAGAATGGAAGATCACACTGCCATTCTTTTTTTCTCTTTGACTCTCAAGAAACTTTTACTGTTCCTTTAGTCAAACACATTGCGATTCTTAACATAAAAGGTATAACCTCTTTGAAAAACTTCACCCTTCTAGAACTTCAAGGGGAAATGATGAAAGAATGCTTTTAAAATTCTGGCCACAGACACATCTATATTTTTATTCAATTTTATCACTGTCACAAATATTAAAAGTACTAGGAAGCATGAGATGGGTTTCCTGGAGTTTTTAGCGTTCCTGAGCTTTGGTCTAAAATGTCATTTATCATTCTGTTTATCACTTGGTCCTTGGACACTCATATCTTATTTCGCAAACCTTATGAAATGACCATTTCCTCACTTGCTAAGTACCTTTCCCTCATGAATCTTGCTTTACAAACACCAATAGAAGCTTAAAATGGCCTTTGGGAAATAATCATTTATGGGGGATAAAGTGAATGTCAAGGTCCCTCAATTCTCATGGCCACATTTTGTTTTGACGTTGGTATTGGATAGGCATTCATAGACCTGGAATTTCCTTTTCTGAATTTGTTGGGACTGGTCCTCTTATTTGCTTCTACCTTAATAAAATTGATTTGTTTTTAAGTAAAAGCTTCTAAATAAAAGCTTAGTAGGTTAAAATATCTTTGTAAATGTAATACATGCATATGTAGAAAATTTAAACAATGTAGAAAGGTATAAAAAATAAAGTCATCCACATTTTCACCACCCAGAGGTAGCCATGGTTATCACTTTGGGGTGTTTCCTCTCAAGCTTATTCTTTCTAGGTGTGAAAGTTTAGCCTGTTTGTGATAAAGCTCTGAGTGGTTTTATATTCTGCTTGTCCACAATTGAG
Organism: Ursus maritimus; assembly: GCF_017311325.1. Classification (NCBI taxonomy): domain Eukaryota; kingdom Metazoa; phylum Chordata; class Mammalia; order Carnivora; family Ursidae; genus Ursus; species Ursus maritimus. The sequence goes on from NW_024423786.1 coordinate 27,728,243, forward strand.
GGTTTTTTTTTTTAACCTCCTCTGAATCTTTATATTGGAATATACATACAAAAAAGTGTTCAGTTCATTAATGTATGAGCTGATCAATTTTCACAAACTGAACATGCCTATGTGACCCATGTCCAAATCAAGAAAGAGGTCATTCCCACCCCCCTCCCCTGGCTCTGCCCCGTGCCCTTCCGTCGCTACCCTTTTCCAGGAGCAACCACTACCCTGATTTCTTTTCTTTTCTTTTCCTTTCCTTTCCTTTCCTTTCTTTTTTTTTTTTTTAAGATCCTATTTATTTATTTATTTATTTGAGAGAGAGAGTGAGAGAGAGAGAGGAGCAAAGAAAGAGGGACAAGCAGACTCCAGGATGAGTGCAGAGCCCAGTGTAGGTCTCCATTTCTTGACCCTGAGATCATGACTTGAGCTGAAATCAAGAATCAGACGCTTAACCAACTGAGCCACCCAGGTGCCTATCCTGATTTCTATCTCCATAGAGGAGTTTGACAGATATTAGAACTTTATATAAATGGAACCATGAAGTATGTACTTTATCATGTTTGGCTTTTTTTTTGCTAAACATTGTGTGTGTGAGATTCATCCATGATATTGTTTATTGTCGCAGTTAGTTCATTTTCATTAGTGCATAGGAACAACTTTCAAAAAATATGTGGGGTGAGAAGAGTGAAGTTCGTGTATATCCTAGTTCAGGAAACTAATCTCTGCCATCTCCCAGTGAGGCAATGTTATTCAGAATTATTTCTCCGATGAGCATCAGAGTGGTTTTTTTATTTGGGAGGGTTGAGGGGGAAAAGCATGGAAGGTAACTTCCATAGTGACCTCCAAAGATTATGAATTGTGTATATCTCCAGGACTCCCGAGAGTTTCTCACAATGTAAGTATCCTATGCCAGGAAAGGTTTCCTTTCTTAGAGAGTAGTGTTAAAAGCAGAACATTAGAGGGGATTAGAGGAAGCAAGTAAATGAACTCACAAGAACTTCTGTTATTCTACTTATTTTGGGGGTGTGCATACAATTCAGAGAGGTTTGTTCATTCATGATATTAACTTCATGACTGATTAGCACCACTTGAAGTGGGGTCCTTGCCTGGCAGCGTCAGTTTCATAGTGGAGCTTGTTAGAAATGCAAGTTTGTTCATTCATGATATTAACTTCATGACTGATTAGCACCACTTGAAGTGGGGTCCTTGCCTGGCAGCGTCAGTTTCATAGTGGAGCTTGTTAGAAATGCAAGTTTGGGGGCTCCTGGGTGGCTCAGTCAGTTAAGCATCTGCCTTCGGCTCAGGTCATGATGTCAGGGTTCTGGGATCAAGCCCCACATCAGGCTCCCTGCTTGGTGGGGAGCCAGCTTCTCCCTCTCCCTCTGTTGCTCCTCCAGCTTGCTCTCTCTCTCTCTTCCTGTGTCAAATAAATAAATAAATTGTTAAAAAAAAAAAAAAGAAAAAGAAGTGCAAGTTTGTGAGCCCCATCCTACACCTACAGAATCAGCATCTCTGGGCATAGAGCCCAGAAATCTAGATTTTAATGAACCCTCCAGGTGATTCTGATGCTGATTGAAATTTGAGAAGTCCTGTTTTAGAGCAGGAGAGGGTAGTGGTAAAGAGCATGGGTTTTGAAGTTGAGGAGGGCTGGGTTTAAATTCTTCTTCTGCCATTAACAAATGTATGATCTTGGACCAATTACTTAACCTGCTTTGTTATGTGTGAAATGGGATTATAATTCCTATTTAGTAGGATTTCTGAGAATTTCAGACAGAGACATGCACATGAAGGGCTCATGACAATGCTCAGTGAAGGGTTCTTAATATGAGGCCTGGGTTTGTTGGGGGTCCATATTTGAGCATTAGGGTTTCCATATAGCTGATCGGACCTTCGGTGGATAAAATAGGCCAAACTCAGCTGATCAGAGACTCTTTCCTGGGAATTTGAAGTCAAAAATATGGGAGTTTCAGTCTTTATCCAGGCTCAACATGTGATAGCAAGGGCAGGTGAACAAGTTGGGGGGCGGAGGAGGGAGGGGGCGTGGGACAGACATCTTCTGCCATATGCACAGAGATGGAGATAAANNGCAGGAATGTTGAAAAGAGAAAAATGAAATGAGGGGAAATGAGAGACCATATGGTCTCAGAGAGACAGAGAATAGATGTTTAATTTCTCAACCCAGTCTCTTTGGAGGTCAGACTATAATTAACACCCCTGTGTTCCATTAAATTCTCCTGCATCTTTCTCCTATAACCCCCTTCGTGTTTCAGCTAATTTGAGGAGGCATATATTAATTGTAACAGCAAATAAACCTTGACTAAGACAAAGTACATCTTCAACCTTGTCCTAACCCAGTGCTGTCACTCTCTAAACCAGCACCTGGCAGTGGGGACAGTCTTACCTGGTGCAGTGCTCCCGATGCTCCTATCTTCTTGCATCAGCATCTTGAAAATAAAGCATCTCCGGCCAGCTGCACTAATAATCACAGCAGGGGGAATATTTACATGTTCAACACAACTGCCTGGAAGAATGAAGATGGAGATAAGGTTGTGGTTCACGGAGAAATCTTCCATAATTCTCTCTTACAATAATGAGAGACATTTACTCCCTGGAGTCTAACAATATTGAAGTGGCAGATAAGTCTGATCATTAGGCTATCTTCTGGTGAATTTATTTTGTTAGTACCTGGGAGGAAAAAACCTTTTCTTAAAGTTGCAGATTATTTAGAGATGTAACACATACCGACAATGAATCTGTCTCCTCTATCTGCTTCACCTCCGTTCTAACCAGACAGCTGGCAAAAACAGGGCACTGGACTCCTAGCTAGGCTTGTTCATGTACAAGGTGTTTTCTAGGTAGCCTCACTGGTAGGTATTGATTACACCTATAGATTATGCATTGAATGGATAATGGAAAGGCACTTCTCTCCCTACCCCACCATCTGTGGGCTCCTTGAGAACAAGGATTCAGACTCTATATTTAGAGTCCAGCAGAGTGCCTGAATTTTTCAAGGAGACTCTCCATAGAGCTTCTGACATCTGATGTGGTTAATTTTCTCTTTCCCTCGCAGGGGCAATATTAACAAAATATGACCATTAAACTCTATGGGCCAAAGAAGTTAAATTAGAATTAAAAAAGGAAATAAAATGTGTAATATCAGCAAAATCCCTCTAAAAAATTCTCTTTCTTCAGAAATTATGCTTACTTGCTGTTTAATGTTTCCATTGGGAGAAGTTGCCCAGGAGTCTCAAATGAAATCAGAGAGTTGTGATTGAATGCCAATATTGCCTAACATTTTTGCTCTTGATAAAATAATAAAAGTGGGGGTCAGAAGCTGGGTGGCCTGCTAACCCTCTGTGTCCACCAGATTGCTTAAGCAACTTACAGCTCACGGAAGAAGTAATGAGGAGAAGGGGCATTCAAGACTGCTCAGGCATTCAAAACAATCACATCTTCATCACAGAGCAGACAATAGTGTCCACAAGCTCTCAATGGGGATTTTAATTTTTCTTAGAGACAAAACAAAAATTTAATTAAAGCAATGAAGAAAATATTTGATTAGTGTCTATCTTGTCAATCTTTATATGTCCTGACATTGTGTTTAAAAGAATCAAAGTGGGGCACTTGGGTGGCTCAGTCGGTTAAGCATCTGCCTTTGGCTCAGGTCATGATCCCAGGGTCCTGGGATTGAGCCCCACGTAAGGCTCTCTGCTCAGCGGGGAGTCTGCTTCTCCCTCTCCCTCTGCCTGCCTCTTGCTCTCTCTCTGTCAAATGAATAAATGAAATCTTAAAAAAAAAAAATAAAAGAATCAAAGTAAGACCCATCCATGGAATAGAATTTAGTTTTATTAAGTATTAAAACACTTATTCATTTTCATGTTCACTTGTCCTACTGTTTCTTTAGAAAGTCTGTAGTTCAACATCCTCATTACATAAATTTAAAAACAAAACCAAAAAACCCTGAGGTCAAGGGAGATAAAGCTGCCTTGTCCAAAATAGCCAATATTAGAGACAGGACCTAAACCTACTCTTCAGGTTCTCAGGCAATGGTGCTTTCTCCTTGGGCATAGTTCTACTTCAGGATGAACTTTACTCTGTTCAAGATGTGATTGATACAGTTTTTTAAAAAATCTTGCAAAAAAGGTTTTCCAAAAAGTCAAAATGCTCTTGATGAGCATATATCTAAGATACATCCTGGGAACCTTCTACATCATGTCCATGTCATTTTCTAGATGTAGGTTAAGTCCTGGAACAGCAAGTTTCCTGACTTCCAACACAGACATAGGGCCAGGTCCCAAGAAGAAAAGCTGGAGTGGCCCCATGGGCCTCGATCATCATCTGTTAAACTGTAGGTACACTGAAGAAACCATTTTATAACGAAGAAGGTGCCTGTTTCTGAACTTTCTAGAAAGTTAAGAATTATATATTTTAAAATTGTTTTGCTTTTGGAAAATGATTAGCCTTATTTTAAACATGCAATATATACTTATTTCATACTTTTTTTCTTTCTGTTTTCTCAGTATCCCTTGAGAATTTGACCCCTAAATCTGACCCCATATGATTCTAGTGGGGGGTCAGTCACGGGGTCCAGAGACCCTGATGACAAGAATTGACTTGATGACAAATGAAGTCCCTCTCTCCAGGAATTTGGATCTTGAACAGCCACATCCATGAGGTGGCTGAGGCTTATGACCTAATGGTAGGATCCCGGAAAGATTGCTAATGAATTCCTACCACCAAGACCACTGAGTATGCTTGTTCACAGCTCTCTCAATGCCTAGGTCTTCAGCTCTTCTTCTAATTTACGAGTTGTCCAGTATCCTTCTCACTTGTCTGTTTATCTATTGTTTAAGTTAGTATATGGGATAGCTGTTGCTTGCAACCAAAGAATTCTGGTCTTGCTCAACTACTGAATAGGGATGTGATCTTGAGCAGTTCCTGCTCCTCTGCCTTAATGTTCTTATCTGTATAATGGCATAATGAATTGGATTGGATAGTTTCTCTACGTGAACAAGAAAGGGAGCATGAATGAGATGGTGACCAAATTGAGAAAAGGAAGAATCATTATCTTAAGGTTTGTGCTAAACACAGAGGAGTACAATGATAAATAAGATACAGATGAGTGTTAAAACTCCAATGTGCTGGGGAACCTGGGTGGCTCAATCAGTTAGGCGTCTGCCTTCAGCTCAGGTCATGATCCCAGGGTCCTGGGATTAAGCCCTGCTTTTGGCTCCCTGCTCCTCGAGGAGCCTGCTTTTCCCTCTCCCTCTGCTGCTCACCCTGCTTGTGTGCTCTCTCTTTCTTTCTCTCTCTCAAATAAATAAATAAAATCTTTTTAAAAATTTTTAAAAATTAAAAAAAGACTCCACTGTGTTCTCCCGGACATCTAACTTATTATATAACCAGTATGGTAGAACCAGAATTTCCAAATTTTCCTGAATGAAATAAATTTACCTCACAGAAATGGTGGGGAGCCATTTCACAGAGTAAAATACCTGGAGTGTGGTTATTTGCTACAAGCTGGCCCATGGTCCCTATTAGCTCTCCTGGCATCCCTGATAGAAGGATGGGCACACTAATGTTGGCTTGATGCCTCTATCACCAGTGATCCTCTTATCCGAGAGCAGTTCCCACCGCACGTCTCAAAGCCTTGAGCCTTCACTGATCAATGCTTGGCCCAGCAGGGGCAGCTGTCAGTGGTTTGGCACTGTTTTATTCCTGGCATTGACATTGACATTGATGATATCTTGCAGGGTTTGAAGCCTCTCACACAGCTGTGTACTCAATCTGAATTCAGGGAAGAAAGCCACTTTATTTATCCTTTTCTTCCAAATTGGTCTTTTTTACATCTCTTCAGCAGACTCCCAGTGAAAGCCACTGTGTGTATACAGATGAAAGTAGTAAGATGGATAGATCCTTTTTTGAAAATGAGGTTTATGGCCGCCAATAACCCCAGTCCACATCTGGGCCTTCATGCATCTTCAGCCTCGAGAAGGAAAATGTCTAAGATTAAGCTTTCTTTTCTGAATTAATAGGATGAGTCAAGATTTGTGGAACATTATATTTTACATATCTTATCTCCTTTAAATTCACAAGAACCCAGTGAGGGAAGCTCTGTTACCTTGGCTTTTCAGTTGGGGAATCTGAGACTTAGCATCTACAATGAGACAAAGGCAGGATCCAAATCCAGGCTGTCTGACTCCAACCTCTTGTCTTATTTTAACCATTACACTGCTCTGCCTTTTGCTTCTCTCCTTGGTAATGAGAAGGAGGGAAGGAAATAACCAGAGATGAGATTAATAACTGTGCTTTCATGCTCTGTTTGGCATCATTACACAAGATCCATTACTAACAAACCCTGGCAACATTCTTACCTGGGTATAGGCATAAATATTAGACTTGGTAGCTGAGACCCTGGTGTGAGTATCCCAAGAAATAACAGACACTTGCCTTAGTCTCCCATTTCCTGCACCTTGTGACATTCAGCTCTCAGTTATCCACATTAACATTGTGAATTCCGGATGGTTTTACCATGATACCCAGAGAACTTTGGAGCCAAATCGCTTTCATCTTCCTTTCTCACTAGGACACAAATTCTATTAATTTCGAACTGTGAAGAAACTAAATAGAACAGCAAACAATGCACTCCTGCTAAATCCTACCATGCACTACAAAGTTGAACAAAAAGATTTTGAGCAACAAATTCTCGCTAGTCAGTTGTACGTAGAAAAAAAAAATCCAATCAGACCCCCAGGCTAGAATAACACAAGTATACAAGTACAATTGGAGAGAGCCCTTAAGAGTTATTACCATACAAGTGATTGGGTTTTCTTGCAGCCTTCTATCATGAATCAATTTCCATATGTTATAGTTATTACCACTTAGTAAGCACCAACTGTGTGCCAGGCAATGTACAAAATTCTACAAAAAGAATAACTGTGTTTAGAAGAATAGCAAGAGATAGGTAACAGATGCCCTTAATACCCTGGGGAAACTGGGGCATAGACAGTTACCCAAATAAATGGTACAGTAAGGACTCAAGCCCAAGGAAGCCTGACTTTTAAGCCTATATTCCTGAGCACTGTGCTAGATGACTTCTGCTCTTCCAAGAAAGGAAGCATTGCTAGTTTTATAAATCATTCCACCTATGGGTTCAATGTCATGCACTTTACAAATATTCAGAGAAATTCCACCTCCCTCCCTCCTACTTATCAAGCAATAGTGGAAATGTATAAAAATATCCAGCCACATTTGTCAAACATGATCTGTTTTTCATGAGTGCAGTAGAGACTCAGTAGATTTCCACTGATATCAGCTGAGGAAATAATCAATTCTGCTGCAAACTCACCTTGCACTTAATGTCATTCATTTGCCCTTGTAGATGATTTAATAAACCTTCTGGGGACTTAGGTGTTCATACTATAAAAGGCCAATATTGAGAGATGTGAGAATGTTCAAGGAAGCTTAGACTTTTTGGAAGTAAGTAGAATCTCTTTATGCCTGTGTGAACTGAGTGACTTAATTAATGGGCATAATCTCAGGGACTTCAACTGGACCTAGAATAGTGAGGGGTATGAACTCTTGAGTAAGCAAGAGGCAGTGTTTCACTAAAGCCTGAGATCCAACTCAAGCCTCTGTCCTTCACTTTTTGGGGATGCAAAGTGTTTTCTCTCTTTCTTCCCAATGCATCAATGCCGCAGCAGATCCAAAATAACTAGACCCCTAGCGAAGAAACCCAGCAGGGACACTGTCTCCATTTATGACCTAACTGCTTGATATTTGGTCAATTACCTCCTCTCCACAGAATGTAGCTTGGATTTTCCTCCAATGAATTTGCTGAAAGCAAACATAACCACCTCGACATCTGTCATATCAGGAAGACTTTTTTTACTCAAACAGAACAGCTCTTATTACAGAAAACAACGATAGTAACAAAAAATGAAGCAGAAAAACCATGATGTGCTTCAGCAGTGCTGAGTACCAGCATGGGACTGCCTAAAGTGACTACCAGTATGTCATCTTACATCACCCTTTTACTGCGGTTGGCTGCTGTGCTGTTGATTGCCTCTATTATTCAACTATCAAAAAGTAGCCAAAAAGGGGAGTTATGAGACAGGTTCTGATTATACAAATGTACAATGCCCATCTTGTCTCCAACAGTTTATTCCTATTTCCAGTGTCTTCAGAATTTGAAAGCTATCATTAAAACGACCCTCAAGGGACTTCTTGGATGAGCTACAGAGAGCCAAGGGTACAAGGAAACTTAATGAACTAAATTCCATAAAGTGATAAGGGAGAGGAGGACAAACAGTTATTTCATCTCTGGTTGAACTGTGAGAGGGAGAGGAATCTGTTAAAACATGGACTAAGATAACAAACTATTAATGGCTGGCATAAGAGATTAAAATTCTAAGAAGCTTCAACTATAGAAAGATTCTTCATGCATTCATCAGCTCTTTCCCACAGGCTTCCACTGAGTGCTTGAAGAATGGGAGCAGGACAAGAGAACTGAGAGCAGTTCTTCCAAGGAACTTCTACAAATTGCACTTCAGTGGTCCTCCAAAGGCTCAGGGTGGGGCAGGGGACTGAGAGAAATTACCCAAGGTACACAGTACTGGAGAGCAAAGAAAACTTCCCAGAGGTTTCAAATGCTTGGAGAGGCCATAGAACAGAGATCCCAGATCTCAATTCCTGAAGGAAAAATTCTTCAAGTGAAATGAATCTAACTAAAGCTGCATGAAAGCTAAATATGGGTTGGACTGACTCAGCCCCCAACATTATCAGTCTTACAGAATAAGGAACATATCATTTTTTGGAGACAGATAATGTTTACTTAAATCTCTGCTGGCCTTTTATACACAGTATGTAGGACACAATAAAGAACTGTGAGACTTGGGGCCCCTGAATGGCTCAGTAGGTTAAGTGTCTGACTCTTAGTTTTGGCTCAGGTCATGATCTCAGGGTCATGGGATCGAGCCCTATGTCAGGCTCTGCATTCTGTGTGGAATCTGCTTTAGATTCTCTCTTTCCTTCTCCCTCTGTCCCTCCCCCTGATCATGTGCTCTCTCTCTCTTTCTCTAAAATAAAATAAATAAATCTTAAAACAAACAAACAAACAACTGTGAGGCTTTTGAAGAAGCAAGAGCATGTGACATGTGGTCAAGTAAGAAATAATCAATAGAGGAAGACTTGGTGACAACCCAAATATTAATAGTATAGGATAGGGAATTTAAAATAATGATAAAAATAGATGAAAAATCTAGAAGAAATGGCAGACAATGTGTGTGACCAGATGAGGAATTTCAGCAGAAACTATTTAAAAAACCAAACTGAAATGCTAGAAATAAAAATAAAGGATAGAAATGGAAAAAAAATCACTGGATGGGTTTAACAGCAGACTGAACACAATAGATGAAGAATCAGTAAGCTTGAACACATCCCAAGAGAAATTCTCCAAACTGAAACCCAGAGAGAGAAAGAATGCAAAACACATACAAAGCATCAGCAGTCCATGAGTCACTATCAGATATTGTCCAATGTGTATGTAACTGTGGTCCCAGAAGAAGCAGAGAGAATAGGACAGAAGAAATATTTGAAGATTGATGAGCAATACTAACCCATAGATCTCATCAGTAGGGTCAATCAAAAGGAAACCATTACTGGACACGGAGAGGTCAAACTGTTAAAAAGCAAAGATGAAGAAAAACAGTGTTTTTAAGAAAAATTTTTAAAAGAAGACAAAGGATGAAAAAGAAATATTACATATTAAGGAGCAATAATGAGAATTACAAGTGCCTTCTTACAAAAAATAAAAATTGAGGCCAAAGACAATAAAACATCATCTTTAAAGTAAAAGAACAGTCAAGCTAGAGTACTATATCCTTCAAAATGAAGACAAAATAAAGACATTTTCAGACATATAAAAGTAGAGACAATTCATTTTCAGCATACCTGCACTATAAGATTGCTAAAAGAAATTTTTCAGGCTGAAAGAAAATGATATCAGATGGAAAGCTTGCATCTTCAGGAAGGAGTGAAGGGCACCAGAAAGGATAAATATGTAGGTAAATGTAAAGACCTTTTGACTAGTTATCCATGTATCTACAATAATACATTTCTTTTTTTTAATTCAACACAATAATACAATGTTTAAAAGCAGAAAGAATAACAATATTTAGTGGATTTCATAAAACGTGGAAGTAAAATATGACAGCAAGCATACGAAGGATAGGAGTGGGAAATGAAGCATACTGTTGTATTACTTCATGATGCAGTATGGTAGTATTTGAAGGTTGACAGCACTAAGTTAAAAACAAATATTGTGTGGGGCACCTGGGTGGCACAGTCGTTAAGCGTCTGCCTTCGGCTCAGGGCGTGATCCCAGCGTTCTGGGATCGAGCCCCACATCAGGCTCCTCCGCTAGGAGCCTGCTTCTTCCTCACCCACTCCCCCTGCTTGTGTTCCCTCTCTGCTGGCTGTCCCTGTCAAATAAATAAATAAAATCTTTAAAAAAAATATATTGTGACCTCCAGAGCTATCACTGAAAAAAATACATGAACATATGAAACTAAAAATTTTTAATGAGAGATAAAATCCTGAAACCATATCTGTTTATTCAAAAAAGATGGGAAAGAGAAATACACACACACACACACACACACACACACAGAGTGATGGGTCAAATAGAAGACAAACACTAAGATGGTAGCACCAACTATATCAATAATTACATAAAATGCAAACAGATTCTATTCTTCAATTAAAAGCAAGAGATTATGAGACAATTTTAAGATGATGTTTAACAGAAACACCACAATATGATGACACAGAGAGGTTGAAAATACAAGCCTGGAAAAAGATATGCTATGCAAACACTCAGCATAAGAAAGCTGCAGGTAATCAGAAGGGGGAATGAAGCATGAGAGACTATGGACTCTGAGAAACAAACTGAGGGCTTCAGAGGGGAGGGGAGTGGGGGAATGGGATAGACTGGTGATGGGTAGTAAGGAGGGCACGTATTGCATGGTGCACTGGGTGTTATACGCAACTAATGAATCATCGAACTTTACATCAAAAAAATAAAAATAAAAAATTTAAAAAATTTAAAAAAGAAAGCTGCAGGGACTACAATAATATGAGACAAAATAGACTTTAAGAAAAAGAGTATTACCAAACATAAATAGGCCAAATTTAAAAAAGGAGGGGGGGACAAATTAGCTAATTAAAAAGGGTCAACTCACAAGCAGAGAAAGACAACTATCATATGATTTCTCCCATCTATGGAACATAAGAACTTGGATGATCGGTAGGGGAAGAAAGGGATAAAGAAAGGGGGGGTAATAAGAAGAGGGAATGAACCATGAGAGACTATGGACTATGAGAAACAAACTGAGGGCCTCAGAGGGGAGGGGGGTGGGGGAATGGGATAGGCTGGTGATGGGTAGTAAGGAGGGCACATATTGCATGGTGCACTGGGTGTTATACGCAACTAATGAATCATCGAGCCTTACATCGGAAACCGGGGATGTACTGTATGGTGACTAACATAATATAATAAAAAATCATTTAAAAAAAAAGGGTCAACTCATCAAAAAGACATAAACATCCAAAATTTGTATGCATCCAATTTCAAGCTTTAAAATATACAAAACAAAATCTGACAAAACTAAAGAAAGAAATAGAAACAATTTCTGTTTCATGAATTAATAGAACACATAAACGAAAATAAAGTCCAGTAAGCATAGAGAAAATTTGAACAGTTCTGTCAACCAACTTTACCACATGACATTTACAAAACATTATACCAACACCTGCAGAATATGCATGCTTTTCAAATGCACATGGCACATTCACTTAGATAGTCATATTCTGGGTCATAAATCAAATCTCAGTGTATTTAGTAGTATTGAAGTTCTTTGACCACAGTAGTACTGTTAAAATTCTTAATGGTGCAAAATCTAAAACATACTGGGATATTTGGAAATTAAATAGCACTCTTATAAATAATCCATGGATCAAAGAAGAAATCTCAAGGGAAATTAAAATGTATTTTGAGGTGAAGGAAAATAAAAGCACAGCAAATCAAAATTGTGGGAGAAGTAGTGCTTATAGGGGAATGTGTAGTTTTGAACGCATATATTTGTAAACAAGAAAGTTCTGAAACTAGTGGTAAAATTTTCCATCTTAAGCAGCTAGTAGAAGAAACACAAATTAAACCCAAACACAAGCAGGAGAAAGGATCAACTAATCTGATTCCATCATCTTTCAGATGAAGGAGCTAAGGCCCATCGTTACTAAGTAATTCACCTGAGGTCACACGACTTATCAGGAATGCAACCTAAACTTTAAAAAACCCATTTCATCCAGATGATCTGCCTCTTCTCACACTTCAGCCTTCTGTTTTTTCATGTTTAGTTCCAATGAGGTTTAAAATTCTTCCTTCAAAGGAGCTCGTTTCTTCTTTTAAAAAGCAGCAGGACTCATCCAACCATCTTTGGGAGATGAAGAAACTGGGCTTTCTTATAGAAAAAACTGGGCTTGTTATAGCAGTCTGGGGTTGTAACCAAGCTCAGAGGTTCTTTCTGTGGAAGATCTGTCACCCTCCTAAGTTCTGAAATGGAAGTCTTGCTAGGGTCCATATAGGGAAAGCTTCATTTTTTTTTTTTTATTTCTCCTGATCCCATTCATGATAAGTCTACTAGTGACCTAGAATGGACAGCATGAACCTTTCCTTCCTTTTCAGGCTCAAAACCCAGCATAGCATCCTAAGCTATAATTACAAAACCCATGGGCCCAGCATTCATTTACTTTTCTCCTGAGGGAAGCCTCTAATTTTCCTTTAAATTGTCCCCCAGATCTACCTAGAGTCTACAATATTTATGCAGCATTTCTTTTTTAAAGATCTTATCCATTTATTTGTCAGAGAGAGAGTGCACACAAGCAGGGAGAGTGGCAGGCAGAGGGAGAAGCTGAGCAAGAAGCCCCATGTGGGACTTGATCCCAGGACTCTGGGATCATGACCTGAGTGAAGGCAGACAGTTTAACGGACTGAGCCACCCAGGCGCCCCTATGCAGTATTGGTTTTAACTCATTGCTAGCAAGTAACTCAGTCTAACCTACGTGAGCATTAGTTCGCTTCCACACTCACCCCAACAACAGCCACTGGATCAGGAATGGGCACATAACCCATAACACGAGCCATTAAGACACAATCTGGGTTATTTTTATTAGGACTTACTGTTTTGTGGAAAGACAGAGGCGTAGTTCCTCTTCTTTGCTAAACTTAGAAATGTGAAAATGTAAGCTTTCAGCTTCCATGGGCTATATGTGGAAGGATTTTACTTGAGAGTGACACTGACAAGAAAGATGAGCCAAGAGAAAAAAAGAGAGAGACACTGGCACTTGATAACAGTGCTAATACTCTGAATACGCATATAGGTTTACTTTTATTTTTAAAATGGTTTGTTATATTGGATTTTAAAAAATCACATTCAAGTAAAAGTGTCCCAGCTGATAAGGAGCCCAAAAAGGATAATGTCTTAGAGACATGTATATTTCTAAATAACAACATTGCACCAGCTGTATTCCAAGACTTGTATGTGCCCTGCCCAAACCCCAGTGGAGTGGGCCTACCTTACGCACTGGATATGAAAGCAGCCAATGAGCTGGATTAACTGGATTTTTGCTTTCCAAAATTTGAGTTAGAAAACTCAAAATGAAACGAGATGGTGGTATTACTGACTGCATGTTTATGGTCAAAATTTGTAAAATTTGACCCGCCCCCAACAATGTGATGGTAGTAGGAGGTGGGGCCTTTCGGAGGTAATGAGGATTAGATGAGGTCATGAGGACAGTGGCCCTGCAAACGGGCTTAGTGCCCTTGTAAGAATCACAAGAGAGCTTTCTTCACTTCTCTCTTTCCACCATGTGAGGCTGTAACAAGAAGTAATCCATCATCTGTCTGCAAACCAGAAGAGGGTTCTCACCAGAACTCGACCCTGTGGCCCTCTGATCTTGGACTTCCAGCCTCCTAAACTGGGAGAAATAATTTTCTGTTGTTTTTAAGCTACTCAATCCATGGTGCTTTTTTATAGCAGCCCGAACTAAGATTGTTGGCAGTAAGAACTGAAGCTTAAAGTATTAAATAGTTTTTTGGTTTTTGTTTTTAAAGGTGAGGGTATGAGTTAGATTGAGTCCTCTGAGGTAGAATAGGATGCAAGTCATCATAACTCTAAGTTATGAAGCAGCAGAGTCCATAGGAAGCAGAAGTCATAAAATATACAAAACATATTCAGAGAAGAAGGAGGAATAGGGCAGGTCAAGAGTGAGAGATGAGCTGAAGATGAGCAAATAGAAAACCATGTGGTCCAGAAGAGAGAGAAAGGTGAGGAGAGAAAAGCTCTGAGATAACACTAAGTGTCTTTCGAATTCCATTTCTCACCAGACTAGCTTGTCTCCCGCAGTTTCTGTTTGGAATCTGGTAGCGTCTAAGAACACTGGCTTTCTGTAGTCCTCTGTTCCCATCTCAGTTCCTGTGCCTACTAGCTTTGTAACTTTGAGCTAGTTATTTAATTAATAGGCCATTTCCTTGCCTGTAAAATAGGATAATGATGGTACTAGCTTCACTGGATTGTAAAGATAAACAAATCCATGCAAGGGTCTTAGCATAGCGATAGGCACATGGTTAGTACTCAGTACATGGTAGATGTTTTCATTCATACTATTATTTTTTAAATTATGTTCAATTAGCCAACATATAGTACATCATTAGTTTTTGATGTAGTGTTCAACGATTCATTAGTTGTGTGTAACACCCAGTGCTCACCACCACACGTGCCCTCCTTAATACCCATCACCCGGTTACCCCATCCCCCCGCTCCCCTCCCTTCTGTAATCCTCAGTTTGTTTCTCGGGAGTCCAGAGTCTCTCATGGTTTGTCTCCCTCTTGATTTCTTCCCATTCAGTTTTCCCTCCCTTCCCCGATGGTCCTCTGCGCTATTCCATATATTCCCCATATGAGTGAAACCATGTAATAATTGTCTTTCTCTGCTTAACTTATTTCACTTAACATAATACCCTCCAGTTCCATCCATATCGATGCATACTATTATTTTTTAAATTATTCATTCAAATATGGGGTGCCTGGGTGGCTCAGTTGGTTGAGCATCAGACTCTTGGTTTTGACTTCAGTCATCATCTTGGAGTTGCGTGATAGAGCCCAGCATCAGGCTTCTGCTTGGGATTTTCCCCTCTTCCTCTCCTTCCCCCTCAGCACCCCAGACCCCTGCACGCACTCATGCATGCGTGCATGTGCACAAGCACTCTCTCTCTCTCAAATAAATAAATAAAATCTTTTAAAAATTTATTCATCCAAATAATGTTGAGATTCTAATATTGGCAGTCTTCTATACCCTGGGGATGAAGTGGTAAATGAAAACAAAACCCTGTTCCATGGACAATAAAACAAAGCAAAGCATCTAACCCATGGAGGTTGCATGTTATCTTTCCTGTCTTATTATACCCCCAAATAGTCTTACCATAGTTCACTACTCTTTTTATTTAGATTGTTTTAGTTAAGGCTCTGTTCCTTTTATCCAAAAATATATAATCCAAACTAGCAACCTAGGAGAGTAGAAAAGATAGGAACCTAGAGACAAATCCAGGGACATGCCTCTGGGTCTAAAATGTCTCCTTTTGAAAATTTTCTCAAATTCTCCATACCCTAATTTATTTACATGGGAAATAAGCAAAGTACATGAAAAATAAAATAGGTCATGGGGATGTTTTGACCTCATTAGAAGGAAAATACTAGATAGAATCAAGAAATTATAGTTATTTGTCCTTAACACTATCAATTCAATCATACATAACTGAAAACTCCAAAACAGGGGTGTCTGGGTGGCTCAGTTGGTTAAGCGTCTGCCTTCAGCTCAGGTCATGATCCCAGGGTCCTGGAATCGAGTCCCGCATCCGCCTCCCTGCTCAGCGGGGAAACTGCTTCTCCCTCTCCCTCTGCCTGCCACTCTGCCTACTTGTGCTTTCTCTCTCTATCTGTCAAATAAATAAATAAATAAATAAAATCTTTAAAGAAAAGAAAAGAGAAAAAGAAAACTCCAAAACATACACATTTAAGAAAACTTGTGTAGTATAATAATGGGAGCTCAGAGTCCAAAAATACCATTTTTCGTAATAACCTTAAGAAGTCAGAAAGCCAAGGGTTGGTAAGTGAGGCATGTAGACAGAGAAATCTGATCCTTCTTGTACTTGAAATTTGTTATCTTCTTGTCCTTAGTTTTGATGAGCTGATCAAAATCCAAAGTTGTGTTTCTGCCAGATCAGTCATTGAAAAATTGTGACTCAGAGATTTCAAGATCCAAAAATCATGCTTATTGTGACCTTTAGTCTTATATTGTATTTCATTAACTTATGTCTGAAAAGAACGAGAGAGAAATCAACAGCAAAGTCTAGACTCAGTTCCAGGATCAGTCATAATTGTGGGAAATAATGTGCCTGACTGCTCTTGTTTCAAAACTATGCATCATCAAAGCTCAGGAATAGGCATGACAGTTAAGTAGATAGAGGAGAGTTGCTGGGACTTAGAGGGAGCAGACTATACCCCATACTCAGTAGAGTACAGAGTGCCATTTCCCAATGGAGATGAGCTCAGACCTGGGATCNAATTCAGTTTGATTCTCAATGCTGTCATTTGCTATTTTGGGTTGTGGACAAGTCCCATTACCTGCTAAGTCTCGATTCCTCTTTTGTAGGTTGAGGGATAGTTGTGGGGTTCCACATCAAAATGAGAATGTAAACATGTCTGGAAAACAGTAATTCTGTAGTGAGTATCTGTTGAATGAAGTAAGTTATAAATGGATTGCAAAACAGTATAAAAGGGAAGATATTTGAGACAGCTGAGTAATTTCCATAAAAGACTTCAAAAATAGTGCTAAAGTAAGCTGTATTATAGCCATGGTATTCACTTCCTGTTGGACTTTCTACACATTCCCTAACCACCATGCCTCAATTTCCCATATGAGCAATAGACAAAAATGACAGACCCTAGTCACATTATATATGTGTATACATACACACACACACATACACATTATAACCATATGAGTGCTAAATATTCATTTAAAATTCTTATATTCAATCATTCACTCAACCATTTCACAAATATGTATTTATTTAACTTCTACTACCTGTCCAGCCCTGTGCTAGGCACATAGAGCCACAAAAGACAAAGCAAACAAAACCCAATGTTTCCCCCTTTTGAAGTTTGCACTGTAGTGTATTTGAACAACCATGTGTATTTGAAGACCGTGTATTGGCTGACGACAAGGGAAAGACATGGGTTGTGTCAATTGCATCAGGAGCCCTTGCTCTACTACATATATTATTTAACAGAGTCATGAAACCAAACCTTTTGGTGCTCTGGTTTTTCTAGGTAAGAGTTAAAACCATCTTCAAAAACTAGAAGTCTCCTTGAGCTCAGCTGTCTGCCGTGAATGAGAGCCAGAAGTGACATCTGTCACCACAGATGACACTGGCTGTCAGAAACAATTGCATCTTTAAGAAAGGATGAAGAAAATTCCCCCTCGTGCTCCCAAGCGAGTGTGCCAGGTGTGATTGTTATGCAAGAGGGGACTTTTCAAATCAGCAGCTAAAGCTGAGCTCAGAACAGCCTGGAAAGCAGCAGTCCCATCCATCAGGTGGCTGGCAATCTTCTCTTCTGGAAGAATGTATATTCTTCCTCAGTGACAGAATACACCTTATTTGTATCCAGTAGTGCACAGATCTTTCAAAAAAAAAAAGTGTATATGTAGAATTTTGTTGTTTTGCCTGCCTACAATTTATCAGCGCTCATCATTAGTAAAAGTACTCCAACTGTCTTTAGGAAATCACTCTCCCCTAAGCTGTGTGACATATTACATGGGGGAGCAGGGCACATACCCAACTCCTGAAGCACCCTATTCTCTTAGCCAGAGTGATTGGTTGAGAAATGGGACATATTACAGGTTAAGCTAATATGTTAAATCAAAACTAACCCTAGCGCTTTACTTTGAAAAAAGAAGAAATAAGGCATTCCAGGTCTGAATTTGAAACTGACTATAAGGTGGAACCCACTTGTAGCCTTCTTGTCACCCCATTAGAAGAATGCATCTTAGGAAGGAAACTACAGAAAACAAAGAGTAGCCAAGAGAAGTTAGGGAGATAACCTTGATTCCAGTGAAATAATTTTCAGGTTAGAGCTTATCATGCCTAAAGCAGAACAAGTCTTTTTTTTTTTTTTTTAATGAATTTGAACTGAATTTTTTGTTACTTGCATTTAAGAAAATTATGATGGGTACAGATGGTACATATGTAATCACTACTAGGGCAAGTACTTTGGGTTACAGGATGGTTTGAATTGTTTTATCTATCCTCTTTCTTCCAATAATAAGATAGCTGAATTTGTACCCAGAGTTGTAATATTCCACAGTCCAGATACATAACTATTCTGTTAGACTTGACTTCCCGTCAATTAATGTTATGAGTCATCCCATCCAAGGACATTTGAATTAGAAGATGACACTTGATTAAGAATTACATATCCCAAAGGGATGCATTCTTTTAATAATATTTGTCAGATGACTAAAATGTCTTTCCTTCCTCTCTCCTTATTGTTTATTTTTATTTTTATTTTTTTATTGTTTATTTTTAAATCAAAATATATCTGAAAAAATCATAAGAAGAGAAACATTATAAAATAGTTTTCCAAATTGTGCTATAGTCAGAACTTCTACCTTCTTACTTCTAGCCAAATATTTACAAAAAGGCTGGATTTCTGGCATATGGTTTAGGAATCCTATTAGTAAGTGACCATTAGCTTCTAGTTTAATGTGGTTAAGTCTTATGAAGATGGGTAGTGCTGAAATATGAGGGGCTTGTAGAAACCCCTGACAGTACTCGGACGTGGTTGGAGCCCTCTATCTTTATGCTATAGTCAAGAAACCAGTCAGAGTCTTCTGGTTGCCCACAATGGGTATAGAATTCCAAGTTGTTTAAACACATAGGCTTTGAAGTTAGACAGTCCTCAGCTCAAATACCAGCTCAGAAAACTAATAGTAGTGGAAATTTGGACAAATTAATTAACCCTCCAAAATGTCAAGGTCCACATCAGTAAAATGGGCATAATCATAGTGCTTATCTCATAGGGTTGTTGGGGAATTTAAATGAGACAATATAAGTAAAGAGCTCAGAAACATAAGATGTCCCAGTTCACCAGAGTCACACATTTCATTGTGTTTGATTCTTTTTTTTTTTTTTTTTCAGATCTGTCATACATTTATTTAGGAGATTTTTTTTTAAGTGAAATTTATTTTTTTAACAGTTTGTTATCTTTATTTATTTATTTATGTTCAGTTAGCCATTCTTTAGAAGAATGTGGAAGGCTCTAATAATTGACTTCCATATCCCATTTGGTATGAATCTGAGATAGAACTTTTTCTTCAAACTCAGAGATCTTTCACAGCTCATTAGCAGGGCTCATCTACAGTCAGGGAAAGGTCAGACTCCTCCAATGTTTGGAGTATAAGAAATACCAATACATGATTGTAAACAATAGTGGTGTGGATATGAATGTATACATGCACTAATGATTCACAATGTACTTCAGGCAATGAGGTCCAGTAATGGGGCATTAGCTCAAGGTTGAAAGATGAGCCTTTCCTTTAATCTTGTCACTGTGCCTTCGTAACTACACGATAACCTTATTTGCACGTTATCTTAAATGACTAAACTTTAGACCTTTTATGAACATGAAACCTAGGTGTAAAAACTCCCTCCCACTCCCCAAGTTCACTTCTTTTACCCAATCCATCCTAAGTGCATATCACCAGAAATGATATCGCTGTGTAAAAGAAAAATATTGTAACATCACTTATCAGTTATTTATCATCCAGCTATATAAAGCCATACATCATATATTTCTTTCCTTTTAAAAAAGTTATGCCATATTTAATGTACAGTACAAGTTATAAAATATAATATGAGGAAAACTGTGTACTCATTTCTCCAAGTAAGAAACAAAATATTACTAATATAGTTGATGCCTTCTTTCATTACATTTTCTTAAAACAGGTCTACTTGAATTGTAGAGAAACAGAAGGCATGTTATGGTTGGCATTTCATTCAGTCCCTCATAATTACATAATCCATTGAGAATATATTTTAATATGAAGGTAACAAAGGTTTTGTCTACCACTCTGAGGCCAGAAGTCTTTCTGGCTCTGCAAATTACACCCTTCTTCTCCAGACCTCCCTCTCTTCCCTGGGGCTTAATAAATACCCTGAGCCTCCTTCCACCCACACCATAGACCTGCAGCCTGAAACGCTGCAGTGTAAAGTATTGATCCAATGGCAGTCTCTCAAGCCAAGGCAGATCCTAGTGGGACCTGGCTGAAAATGGCAAATCATCAAACAATAGGACTGAACTAGAATTTAGGTGCCATCCTGATCTGAGCTTTCTCTGTAAATCCCCTAAGCCCCCTTCTGACTTTTCAAAAAGCCCAACATATAAGCTACTACTACAAAAACAACTTTGGCCTGGGAGATTAACCCAAAAAAGCATATTTTAGGGCTGGATTAGCCATGATCCCCATCTCTCGCTTTCAGGAATGAATATAAGTCATTAGGTATTGAAGTTGCCTGACAACTCCTTAGTCACACTCATGTTTTTATCTGAGCTGGAGGATGAGAAAGGAGTACAAACCTAGGATCTAGGGTGAGTGTTTAAAGTAATATAAATGTAGTGATGTTTGGGATGCCACTGCGCTCTGTGGTCTTTAGGTCCTGATGGGTGGACAACCATATTTACTGAGAACCCACGAAGCATACTTAACTTAGTGCTATCTAATGTATCAAAAGAAATGGAAAACTTTGTTAATCTTCTTTTTTTTTTAACCACAGAATTTCCAACCTATTCATTTGGCGTTCAAAAGTGTGCAGGGGCGCCTGGGTGGCACAGCAGTTGAGCATCTGCCTTCGGCTCAGGGCGTGATCCCGGCGTTATGGGATCGAGCCCCACATCAGGCTCCTCCTCTATGAGCCTGCTTCTTCCTCTCCCACTCCCCCTGCTTGTGTTCCTTCTCTCGCTGGCTGTCTCTAGCTCTGTCAAATAAATAAGTAAAATCTTTAAAAAAAAAAAAAAAGTGTGCAATACCAGTGAAAGCACTTTATAAACTCAACATCTCCATGCCAATGCAAGGGATTTTCATTGTTATCAGAACAGTGTTTATTGATTTCTGTGTGACAAACTATTTTTGATCATTCAATGTAAATGTCCTGTAAACAACAAAGAATAGGACCATGGTCAGATTTGTGAGCCCTGGGGAAGCTGGTGTCATGTAAATCTATCTTTTGGGATATAAATTTCCATAAAGACAACCTCAAATACAATTATTGAGTGTGCCTATACCTCGTTGAAGGTCCCTAAAGGCAACATACTTGGTTAAGAGGGATTGTAAATCTCCTGTGAAGATTTGCCTACTAATTCGTTTCTTTCTAGTAAACAACTGGTTCCTTGTAAAGGTACTTAAGATGATCATACCTCATTAGCATGACATATGAGATATTAGCACTAGCGTGAGGTGGTATCCCCTTCAGTTTGACACTTGCTTTTTAAAAACATGTGTTATGTCCCTTAGTGCTAGGCACCACAGGAGATGCAGCTATTAAAAAAAGACATGCTCCTCAAAGTCAAATGAGTTACACTTTAATTGTTACATCCCAAATCAAGAATGCAAAGAGTATGATTCAGAAGGAGCTAACCTGAGTGCTGTTAGAAATCCAGAAAATGAAGAGATAGATCCCATGGTTGAGGGCTTCAGAAAAACAAAAACCAACCAAAAAAACCCAACTTCAGTTTGTCTCTATAACATCAACCTTGCAGGATGGGTAGGCTATTGACAGGTGAGACAAAAGGAAAAGACACTATAATTAGAATGAACAACATGAGCAAGATACAGAGATTTAAGGTGTGGGATACTTGTAGGAAAAAAGCAAGTACTCCATTTTAATTATGTCACAAGATCTCCACTGAGGAAAATTGGAAAATGACAACAACATCAAGAAAACAGTAATAGAATAATATTGACAGTGACCACAATAGCTAACATTTATTGAGTTGGCCATGGTCTTCAGTTCTTTCTTTTTAATAATCATAGATTATGTGAGGAAATAAGCATGTTTATACATCATTTAGATGCAATCCTTTCTTGGTGTCAATTTGTTAATAAGAATCAGTAGACTAAAAAAAAAAAATACATTTAGACCCACCAGTTCCACATATAGAAATTTATTCTAAGGTAATGGTCATATAAGTGCAAAGAGATAGATGTTCAAGAATGCTTAATGTAGCATTTGTTTATAAAATCACAGATTTGGAATCATAATTGCATACCTGTAGGCAATTGAGTAAATAGCTATGGGGATATTATCTGTGCACTGAGAATTATAAAGAATATGCATATTGAACTTCAAAGAACTTTCAATATATATGGTAGAATTAAACAGAAGATCTATTGATCAGTTTCTTTGGGATAATCTTTTTTTTTTTTTTAAGATTTTATTTATTTATTTGACAGGATAGAGACAGCCAGCGAGAGAGGGAACATAAGCAGGGGGAGTGGGAGAGGAAGAAGCAGGCTCCTATCGGAGGAGCCTGATGTGGGGCTCGAACCCATAACGCCGGGATCACGCCCTGAGCCGAAGGCAGATGCTTAACCGCTGTGCCACCCAGGCGCCCCTCTTTGGGATAATCTTAACTTGTAAAACAATTATATATTTTTTATTGTATCTCTAAAACTGATAATACACTGTATGTTAATTAAATTGAATTTATTTTTTTTTATTCTGTTAGTTACCATACAGTACATCATTAGCTTTTGGTACAGTGTTTCGTGATTCATTGTTTGTGTATAACACCCAGTGCTCCATGCAACATGTGCCCTCCTTAACACCCATCACCGGGCTAACCCATCTCCCCACCGACCTCCCCTCTAAAACCCTCAGTTTGTTTCCTGGAGTCCATAGTCTCTCATGGCTCGTCTCCCCCTCTGATTTCCCCGCCTTCACTCTTCCCTTCCTTCTCCTAATGTCCTCCTTACTATTCCTTATGTTCCACAAATAAGTGAAACCATATGATAATTGTCTTTCTCTGCTTGACTTATTTCACTTAGCATAATCTCCTCCAGTTCTACCCATGTTGATGCAAGTGTTGTTTAATCATCCTTTCTGACGGCTGAGTAATATTCCATTGTACATATGGACCACGTCTTCTTTATCCAGTTGTCCGTTGAACACTTATGAAAGAAACTGAAGAAGACACAAAAAGTTAGAAAAACATTCCATGCTCATGGATCAGAAGAATAAACATTGTTAAAATGTCTATGCTGCCCAGAGAAATCTATACTTTCAATGCCATCCCAACCAAAATACCAATGCCATTTTTCAAAGTGCTGGAACAAATCCTAAAATTTGTGTGGAACCAGAAAAGACCCCAAATTGCCAAGGAAATGTTGAAAAAGAAAAACAAAGCTGGGGACATCACATTGCTGATTTCTAACTGTATTACAAAGCTGTGATCACCAAGACAGCATGGTACTGGCACAAAAACAGGCACATAAATCAATGGAACAGAATAGAGAGCCCAGATATGGACCCCCAGCTCTATGGTCAACTAATCTTTGACAAAGCAGGAAAAAATATCCAATGGAAAAAAGATAGTCTCTTAAATAAATGGTGCTGGGAAAATTGGACAGCTATATACAGAATATATTCCCTTACACCAAACAATTATATTTTCTATTTGTATATTAAACAGAAAACAAAAGTCAGGAGGGATATAAACAAAATCTCTAAAACAATTAAATATGGATATTTTGTATAAGTGGATAATTTGTTCATCTTTATTTTCTCCTCTTTCTACCATAATCGTGAATTATTTTTATAACAGAATAATGAAGTATAAATACAATAATAATAATACAAAAAAATGAACTTATGCTTATAAATAGATCCCACTTTACATGTTTCCCTGGAATCGTTGGTAGCTTATCTAAATGATCTCAGGGCTTCAGTGGAAGTTCGAATTTCTATCAGGGGGCAAAGGAGACCTTCATCTTACCAGCAGGGAATCTCAGTCTATAGATTGGGTCAATTACATCCTTTTACATTCTTGAAATTGTGTGAGTTCTATAGCAGGTGATGTAAAATTAGATGAGGGGGAAAATAGTCACCAAATAATTTTGTTGGGATCTGAGAACCGGGAAGGATTTTAAAGGATGATAGAAGAACCAAAACACGGGGCGCCTGGGTGGCATAGCGGTTAAGCGTCTGCCTTTGGCTCAGGGCGTGATCCTGGCGTTATGGGATCGAGCCCCACATCAGGCTCCTCTGCTATGAGCCTGCTTCTTCCTCTCCCACTCCTCCTGCTTGTGTTCCCTCTCTCGCTGGCTGTCTCTCTCTCTGTCAAATAAATAAATACAATCTTAAAAAAAAAAAAAAAAAGAACCAAAACACTTTCAGACTGGGGAGAAAACTGGAAACCACAGAAGATAAAATATGGAAGGACCCGAAGATATTCTTTGATTCAAACGGATTATTTTTATTTCATTCTTACCACAACTGGATGAACTAGATACTGTTATACCAAACTTATAGATAAGAAAACTGAAGCCCAGATTCTCTAACCTTCCAAAGATTACCCAGTAGTAAGCAGTGGAACTTGAATACAAGACAAGCAGGTAGAAATTACGGAGATAAAGATTTCAATACAGCATGAGAAGAACAAGTATGAAGTACTTGTATGTAGTGAGTTCCATCCATTTGGAAGCAAGCAAGTACAGCTTAGATACCTATTAAGCAGGGATTCAGAAGAGACACTACCACTGCTTTTGGTTATACTATTTGAACATAGAGTCCCTTACAATCCCGAGAATTCTGTCATTTAGCCTTCTTGCCAAGAAAGAAATTAGGTCTCCACTTAACATTCAGATGAAAAGGGTTCAGAAACTCCCTTAGGGGCCTGAGATTCTAAGAATTGACAAAAGAACATTTTCTACATGTTTCTTCTTTATTGCTGCTACTATAATGTTCTTTCTCTCTCTCTCTTTTTTTCTCTTTTTACTCTCCCCATTGTCCCTTGCCCAGATCACCTTATTCCAGATCGGGTTCCCTTCTTTCCCTCCCACTGTTCTGTCTGATGCACTATAGGGCACACATCCTAGGATGACTCCATTTTCCCTTTTCAGTGCTCTTTTTAGACACTTTCAATCAATATGTAGCAGTAAGGATGCAGGAAAGAGCATACAATGGGAGAAATAATGTCATAAAATACTGTTAGAACAGCATTCAGAGCTCCTTTGTTCACAGCACTCAAAGCCACATTCTGTTATTTTTCTCTCAGCCTATGTGCTGGAAGTCATTCTGCATTAGAGCAGGAATAGTGATCAAGGCCTGCTGTGATCTTAAACAGTTAAAAAAAAAAAAGACAAAAGATAACTGGGAGCAATAAGGAAGCACAGTGACACACAACCGTCTCTCAGATCTTCTCTATGGAAACAAGAGTTCAAGGTGATTCTTGCTCCATTTGCCCATTCACTCATGTATTCATCATGTCTTGCCTGACCATCTATCATGCATGTAACAGATTCAAGTAAGAGTTGGAAGAACAAAAATGAACAGAGAGGTTGTAGGAATAAAACGACCCCTAGCAATAAATTAATGGACAAATAAATCTCACAAGAAAAATTGACATTTGTGACCACGTCGTAACACGAATTAATTCAATCCTTCTATCTCTGCAAGGAAAATCTTACAAATCCCCGTTTACAGATGAATTAAATGAGATTCAAAGAGGCTTAAAAAAAAAAAATGCCCACAAGGTCACACAGCCCAGGAGTGGAAGGACCTGGACTTAGATGAAATGAAAGAGAATGTATCACTACACTTTAGGGAAATTAATTTTTTTTACTACTTCCAAGAGATAAATTCCAACAATAATTCTCCATGTTTGATGACTTTAAAAAGCAGACAGGCAAGATGATAAGTAAGGACAGGATGGGGAGTCAAAGAAAAAGAGGGAAGAACATGAATCATTGCTGCTTTCCCTTTTCTTCACCCTCTCCAACACATGCAGGTCCATCGGTCTAGCCGGCATACATCATGCTCATGACCTCTTCCACTCATCACACCCTTTTTCTTCATCCTAGAATATCTTTTCTTGATATTCCTATGTCTTGCTAATGGAGGCAAATCTGAATTGAAGCTCTGATTTTAGTTAAATCCATATTTAGACTGTCTCTGATTGTTTTAGTTCATACTGATGCAATTTTTCTGAACCTGTACTCTAACAGATTCTATTAAATCCTACCATTCCAATGACCTTGAAGTTATACACAAACGCAGTTTGTCTCAACAACTCAATCTTAATAACCCAGACAATAGAAATCTTGGTTTCCATGTCTTCAATTATTTCCTGTTTCATAGCACTCTTGGGCATAGAAATTTTTTTTTAAAGTCTTCACTGAAAGAAAAATATGATTAATAACAGTTGGCAAAAATTGTTAGTGGAATGTAAGTGGAAGCCATGTGGCAGCTCAATAGACAACATAACATTCTTATGGGGATAGTTTCAGGCTTGTTCAGTCAAAGCCATCTCCAGGAGGTTCTCGATACGACGGGTAAAGCCTCCAATCTGGAGGAAGCTTGACTGACAGCAGGAATGGGAAAAAAATCCAAGCCACTGTTGATATCATCACTGAGCTCTGTCAGATACAGCCTATTAAGCTATACTGGGGACTGCAGCCTTTGCCAAAGGAGGTACAGCCAAGCAACATAGAGAAGAGGCCACTTTACAGCTGATAACATTTCTCACCAGGTGTTTGGTTTCGTTATTGTGTTTAAATAACCCAGAGAATTCCAAACTGGGAGGAGTTTGTATTTGGGAGTGTGGAAGAAAATAGTGATGGCCTGGGCCATAGAAAATGCTGAATTGGATAGTTGTGGGTTTTTTAATTTATTTATTTGAGAGAGAGAGAGAATGAGCAGTGGGAAGGTTCAGAGGTGGGGGGAGAGAGAGAGAGAGAGAGAGAGAGAGAGAGAGAAGCAAATTCCCTGCTGAGTAGGAAGCCCAACACGGGGCTTGATCCCAGGACCCTGGAGATCATGACCTGAGCTGAAGGTAGATGCTTAACCGACTGAACCACCCAGGCACCCCAGATTAATAGTTTTTAAATACAGAAAGAATCTTTTCTAAATTTTTTGTGATAATCACAACATAACAGCTACTGATAAGACACACTATTAAGCTTATTTGCATTATTAATATTCTCTCTGTAACTTTCTAAATTTTAGACAATCCACAAAACAATAAATCAAGCCCTGATGATTAGTGTTTGGCAATTCTATGGTATACATACTGCTACCGTGACCTGTTTCAAGTTACGTCACTGAAGGTAGAGTTTGGAAGAGATACACTGTAACCCACAGAGACAATAGACGTAATGCAGTGGAGTAATTAGGAAGCTAAGTTTTGAGTACTTACTGCCTTTGTGTTCAATACAATTTATTTAATTATAAGTTTAGATGATTTACATTTTAATAAGGACTGTTCAACAACCAGCTTGAAAAATTTCTGAAAATTAAACAATCAGTTCTTGCAAGCTGAGACAAGCCGACTTCAGCACACCTATCCCCTCTTGCACTACTCTCTATCTCATTATGTTGAGATCATTTTCATGGTACTACTTATGAAAATCTAATATTAGAGGATCTACTGTATATTTTATTGTCTATTTCCCACATATCTATAGAACAGACAGTCATAAGAATAGCAACCTTGCCGTTTTTCACCAAAACACCTGCTACAGCCTGCAACAGCCCTGGCATCATGGAACAAGCTCAACAGATATCTACAAGAGGCTGAATGAATTCAGAATATAAAACACCTGCTAATTAATGTGAAAAAGATAAATCAACTAATAAAACCTGGTCTAAGGCAATGGTGGGCGTTTCAGATGAAGAAATTCATGAAGCCAATACACACAGAAGATAATCAACCTCAGCTTAAATTAAGAAGATGTCTTTGTTATAATTACCATGCACTCTACTCCTACCCTGTCCACAGCTGGGGATGGTTTCTCACCACACCTCCCCATTTGAAGAGGAAGCTAATTTTGGAAGAGTGATCCTCAAATGTAGCTGATAACATGTGGCTCTGATACTGGCAGTTGAAGGGTTTCTCTCTGGAAAGCATGGTGTTAACCAATACGGTGTTCTTCACCTTGACTGAGCATAAGCATCAACTGGGGCAGGGTGGGGGAAAGGGAGGCCTGAGAGAGTATTAACAATAAGACCACCCCTGCTTCTCCTTATGTACATTAATTGAAGATTTTTTCCTGAGCTTTTTAAAGATTAATTTTTTTAATGTGATTCTTTGCTGCTCAGTGAAACCTAAGGTCTAGCATATAACATGTGAGAAAACAGCCCCAGTTAACACCATTTTCTTTTCTCTCTATATGTACAAATTGCTTATCTGAAGATTAAGTTTACTGAGCTTGAGAATTATGCAACCTTGTGTCTTAAAAGTATATTTCAGGGGCTGCTGGATGACTCAGTAGAGCATGCAGCTCTTGATCTCAGGGTTGTGAGTGCAAGTGGCACATTGGGCTTAGAGCCTACTTAAAATATATATATATATATATATATATATGTATATATATATGTAATCATATATATAAAATCTTTTCCATTGTCTCTTTTGAAATATGTTTACACAGCTAACACACAGATATGTGTGTCTTTAGCTTTGTACAGACAGTTGACTGTGGAGGTTGTAAGCATGGACTGTTAGCTGCCCCCAGCCAACTGTGTGACCTTGAACAGATTCCCTAACCTCTCATGCCTCAGTTTTCCCACAGGGCTGTGAGGATTAAGTGACTCTATACATGTATAGTCCTTAGAACAACCTGGAAAGTCATGAGTCTTCTGTTAGTATTGCCATTATATTATTCCGTTATATTATTAACTGTCAGGATAGCTGCAGCTCCAAAAATGTATATCGTTAGAGGGGAAGAAAAGGCCAGTACTGAAAAAGAAAAACCAGCTGATGATTTTAAAAATTGCACCAATCCATATCAGCATCTGTACTAGCTAGCCATTGCTAGCTTGATAATAACTGCAATTTAGTCTTTGCATAAATCACATGATGTGTTGCATTGGTTCTCAGCAACTCTGCAAAATAATAAGATCCTCTTCAAGACTTCCAATGAGATGAACTTCGGGTGATTTCTTATTATTCTGGAACCAGTAAAGAAAATTTCAAGTGGCAGCCAGCACCATGTTTCAAACGACTTTTTGGAAATAGGGGGAATTTTACCATTTTTACTTCAAATCATTCACTAGGGAAGTGAAGCAGATTCTAAAACGGAACCAGGTCACCAGAAGAAAAATTCTAAAGGCCAATTATATGGCACTGCCATAATGATCCTGGAAACAATTGACCAAATTGTCCTATATTCCCCCCAAAACTGTGAGGTTTTTGATAATTCAGTTTACAAAGGAAAATAGCAGTATGGTTTATTCTAAATAATATTGTTTGGCTTCACATAGGTTTGTAGTTTATAAAAGCGAGATTGTATTGTATATATTTCTGCTGTTTGGGGTTTTTTTTGCCCAAAATTATGTTTTTGAGATTCATTCTTGTTAATTTATAGATCTGTAATTTATTTCCTTAATGTCTGTTTTGCCTTGGTATGAATTGGCTGAAACTTATTGGATATTTTGTTTTTGGTGGACATTTGGGCTTTGTTTAATTCTTTGTTATTACAAGCAATAGTAGTATAATCTTTCTTGTATACACACAGGTGTTAAAATTGTAAAGAAAGTAAGAGAATGATAAACAGAAGATCCAGGATAGTGGTTCCTCTCGGAGGTGAAGAAGGGAAATGAGTATCAGAAGGAAGGTTACAGGGTCATCAAAGGTATGATAATATTCAACTTTCTTAAGGTGGGGTGTAAATTGTGTGTGTATGTGTGTGTGTCTATATACATACATACATATATGGAGATTCAAGCATTTTATTATATTTATGCATATATACATATATACACACACTTAAAAATTTTTTAATTTGAGATAATTTTGAAATAATTCACACAGTGTTTTAAGAAATAGTAGAGATCCCTTATATCCTTCGCCAATCTCCCCCAGCAGTAACGTCTTATGTAACTGCAGTATAATATCACAACCATGTAATTGGTATTGGTACAATCCATAGACCTGATTCATATTTCACCCATTTTGCGTACACTCATTTATGTGTGTGTGTATATTTACTTCTCTGCAATTCTATCACAAGTGTAGATTCATGTAACTATGACCACAGTCAAGATACAGAACAGTTCCATCATAAAGGTCCCTCATGTGATGCTTTTATAGCCATAAACACCTTCTTTCCTTCCCTTCTTCCTAACCCCTGGAAGCCACTAATATGTTCTCCATCTCTACAATTCTGTCATTTCACGAGTGAATAAATATGAATGAAACAGTATGTAACCTTTTGAAACTGGCTTTTTAAACTCAGCAAGTTTAAAGATGCACCCACGTTGTGTGTATCAATAGTCAATCCATTTTTATTGCTGGGTAGTGGTCTATACACATACTTTTAAATTGTGCCATTATAAAAAAAAGAAAATGTAATGGTTTCATTAGATGGTAGAGTTAAAAGGTTGAGATAAAACAATGAGAGAAAAAATTTTCAACTGACCCTTGCTTTTTAAATGACACATTTTGAAGCAAGAAAAGGAATGTATAATTGGCTGCTTGGGGATGTGTGGACAAGGAAGAGCTATATGTGACCTCAGGAGTCCAACTTTGAGATTTTGATTTCTGTTATTATATGATCAAGTCATTACTACTAAGAATTTTCCATTACTGTAATCAGAGGAAAACATAGATTCCCAAAGAATGTTAACTGTTGATTTGACTGAGCACTACATGGGACATACTCAAGGAAAGTGGGCTGGTAAAATATGTGAACTAATAATTCTAACACAGTTTGCAAATCTTGATGTTTAAGCCAAAGGGGAAACAAGTTCTATGAGGCTTCTGTCCTCCCATTTTTCTCATTCATCCATGTAAGAATTTATCCATTCATTCATTCATTCAACAAACATGTTTTAGTGCCAACTGTATTGCCAGCACTAGAATCTAGTTCCTGCCATAAAAAATCAAATGGACTAAAAAACGGAGAAAGACCAAAATAATTGCAATTCCCTTTTACCTAGCCATACACTTTTACCAACACCAATATTTCTCTCCAGTTCGGGTGAGAAAATGGAGGCACAAAGAAATGAAGCAATTTATATAGGGTCACATAGGTGGAAATCATGGGTTTTTGAAAATATCTATGTGGGACACCTGGGTGGCTCAGCTGGTTAAGTATCTGACTCTTGATTTTGGCTCAGGTCATGATCTCAGGGTTGTGAGATCGAGTCCCACTTTGGGCTACACACTGGCTGTGAAGCCTGCTTGAGATTCTCTCTCTCCCTCTCCATCCATCTTAATTAATTAAGTAAGTAAGTAACAAAATAAAGTATCAATGCAATGTAATAACCTCAGTGATAAAATATCCATACAGAAGTAATTCTGGAGATGAGGTCTTCAGACCCAGACTTCACACCTCGAGGCACTTTTTTCTTTTTACTAACTTCAGAAAGTTTACTTATGATTCTTACATATTTTTTTCTTAAATACATTGTTATATTTTGTGTTAATTATTATGGTTAAAATTGTACCAAACTACTTATTGTTAACTATGAATAAATTTTTCTTAAAGATTTTATTTATTTATTTGATAGAGAGAGAGAGCGAGAACAAGCAGGGGAAGCGGCAGGCAGAGGGAGAGGGAGAAGCAGGGCCCCCGCCGAGCAGGAAGTCCCTGAGATCATGACCTGAGCCAAAGGCAGATGCTCAACCAAATGAGCCACCCAGGCATCCCTATGAATAAATTTTTTAAACTATTACTTTGTAGGCATTTCTGAAAACTGAATTCCTGAGAAGGGCTGAGCCTTCCTTATTTAGCTTCCCAGAAGATTCTCATGAACATAAGTTTGGACACCGTTCTAGAGAGTTTCTATCAACTATTCCATTACTGGAAATTAATTTCCTTTCACAGTGTGTAGGGAAGTTAGCTCAGGTTATTCTTTTATCCGAAGGAAGAAATGAGCAAGCCAGTGTGAACCCCCAGAGGCCTTCCTTTCCTCCTTTTTCTTCTGTTTTCTTTCTCTATTCTCTCTCAAAAATATGAGGCAAATGGCTTCCTTGCATTCCTTTGCTTCACCATTGCATCAGTACAGCCCGTTTCTCCCTCCCTGGGCATCCGGAGAAAAAACTGAGGGCAGCAGACCAATGATAAGAAGAAGAAACCTTAACCAGGTTGCTTAGGGAAAGGTCTTCTGAGCCTTTGAGAGAGCAAGGCATGAAATCTCCGCCAACTGCTCCCTTCTCAGGTTCTTTTAGGAGCGTTTATTCAGAGTTCTGGCTGTTGTCCTGCCCGGAACATCATGGTTGGTCAAGAACACTCTAAGTGTAAAAGCTAGACTGCCCAGGGAAGAGGTTTGTGTTTTTCTTGTTTTGTTGTTCTTGTTGTTGTTGTTGTTGTTTTATCACCTCTGAGCCTCATGGGTGGCACAGCTCCAGTTGTAATGATGCCCACATCAAGCCCATGCAGGCAGAGGTAAAAGGACCCAGCCTCCTGCTTCGTAATTCAGTCAGTTGTAGAAGACAAACCACAGAGCAAGGAGGCTTACCTTACTTGGACTTAAGTGGTCAGAATTCTCTCTCCCCAAGTCGTATACTCTTTCACTAACACCACTATTTCTGTCTGGTTTCCAGATGAAAAAGTTAAGCTATAAAAAGCATACGAAACTTATCCAGGGTCATTATAGATAGAAGTGATAGATCATTTAAAATACCAGTGAATTAACACAAGGAGTTTGTTTATTTATTTTTAAGTAGACTCCATGCCCAGCATAGAGCCCAGTGCAGGGCTTGACCCTGAGATCAAGACCCTGAGATCAGGACCCAAGCTGAAATAAAGAGTTGGATTTTTAATCCACTGAGCCACCTAGGCACCCCTAACACAAGGAGTTCAGTACCTAGAAATGTGAGCCAGAAAATGAAAGAAGCATCTAATCTGGCACTTTTAATTAATTAATTAGTTAATCTTTTTTTTTTTTTTTATTGAAGTATAGTTAACACACAGGGTTTGTTACATTACTTTCAGATATACAGCATGTGCTTCCATGATTCTCTATGTTAGCTATGCTCACCACCAGTGGCACTTTTATTTTAAAGATGAAAAAACTGCAGTCCAGACAGGCTAAGAATAGTATCCAAGATCACATAGAGACAGGAACCCCTAGTCTGAACAGCTATCACTTAGGCCACTGACTCTCAACTGTGGCTGTGCATTAAAACTACCCGGCGGGGAGAGGGGGAGCTTAAAATCCAAAAACAAACAAACCATGAGAGACTATGGACTCTGGGAAACAAACTGAGGGCTTCAGGGGGAGGGAGGGACAGGATAGACCGGTGATGGGTATTAAGGAGGGCACATATTGCATGGTGCACTGGGTGTTATACGCAAGTAATGAATCATGGAACTTTACATCAAAAACTAGGGATGTACTGTATGGTGACTAACATAATATAATAAAAAAATATTATTAAACAAAAACAAAACAAACAAAAACATAAGGATGCGAATTCTCAGGATCCAGAACTGGGGATAGGATTCTGATCAGCTGGTGTGAAGTGAGGTCTGGGCCTCTGTGTTGTCACTGTTGCTGTTTTTAAAGATTTTATTTATTTATTTATTTATTTATTTATTTATTTATTATTTGAGAGAGGGAGTTCAGGTGGAGAAATACTCAAAGGTCTAGCTCCCACAGTGTTTTGCTTGTTTGTGGTCAGAAAGCAACATCTGCCACCCAGATCCCTGGACTTTTCACTGATGTTTGGCAGACACTTATCTGGGCTTGGCTGGCTTCACTGTGAGTAAACATGTGCTCTGGCTTCTTTTGTGCTGAATAATGGTTTCATAGGATCTAATTTCACAGATAAAATGCAGTATTGATCATTCTATTTTAGGATTTGGTACAGGGATATTGGACCAAGAATTGGTGAAATACAACTCTAGGGAGAAATAATTCAGTTTCCCATGGAAATATTCTGCTTCTCAATTTGCTCCTGAAGACAATGTAAGGAAATCAAATGTGTGAGTCAGGCTGGATTGTAACACCATTAGCTCTAAACTATTTAAATGACAAATAGGGTTATAAAGACAGGGTTAAATCTGGGACACTCACTCTTTAAGGGGGACTGCAGAGGTATGCCCCACCTTGCAACAGAGCCAGGCAGATGGTAATTAATAGCATTTTCCCTTAAGGTGGAATAAAATGAAAAAGATTGGTAAGTGCTTACCTCTTTACCCATGGTGAGGTGATAAATAAAAATACCATTTATCTCATATTTCAAACAGATGAAAAGAAGTGTATTTTTGGATAGCAAAAATGTCAAAATTTTACTTTAATCATTCTTTTTGAAAATTCCTTAAAATATATTTTCCATTTTCCCTACCATCTTCTAAAAAGCGCACAGGCTTTTTGTGCTGATTTGGGGCTTAAATAATGACAATTAGTTACAGGCCTGTGTATAACGAAATAATACTCTCCAGCATTACTGACTTGTTTTCTCCCCTAAACTGAAACTAAGTAGCTCAGCCTGCTGTACTTTGAGTTCCTTTGTCTTTCCTGTTTCACACAATCACCTTCCCTGGTGCCTATGGGCTTATTTCTGGTGGTCTTGCCTTCTATTCTATTCTTCTTGCTTCTTACCTCTGTTGAAGTCTGGGAATCCAGGTGACTAAGCTTGTTAGAACTGTTTTCAACATAAGAACAAACGGGTTCTGAATGAAATAGTGGAGGATTCTCCTACGACTAAGGGAAAGAATTACTTTGTCTTGACGACATGTATTTTTACTGTTGAGAGTTCTTAGGCCCCAGGATAATGTGATCAAATCAACATTAGATTAGTGTGGTTTTACTGCATTTTGTAAGTAAAATTAATCTTGTTATCTACCCTGAAAATAACAAAATATCTAGGTCAAATTAATTACGCTTCTGAGTTTTACATTTGGCACCAAATTATAACCACAGAATACTCCTGAACTGGGGAGACAGATATTCTTATTCCATGTTTTCAAATAATGATATGATTGCTCAAATGGTTTACTGATTTCCCAAGAGCAAGCAAAGAGTTAGACTCAAGCTTGGCTGTGTAGGTCACAGAAGCTGAGACTTCATCCCAGAAGAATTATCTCAGACTCTCTACACGGTGCAGCCTAAGCATCAGCATTTTTTAAAAGCTGCACAAGTACCATTTCAGTCACATCAGCATGTACCAAATAGCAAAGAATAAATATAACAAAAGATATGCAGGCTATTTACTACTGTAAACTAAAATGCTATCCAAGAAAACTTAGGCAAATATATCATGTACATGAGTAGGAAGAAGACAATATTCTAAAGTCGTCAATTCTCCCAAACTGATTGATATATTCAATGCAATCTGTATCAGAATCCCAGCAGGTTGGTTTTGGTAGAAATCAACAGGTTGATGCTAGTTAAAATGAAATGCAAAAAGCCACGTGTAATGAAGAGTATCTTGAAGAAGAGCCAATCTGTAAGACTTACACTCAGAAAGCAAGCCTATTACGAACCTATAGTAGTCGAGCCAGGGTGATGTTGGTGCAAAGACGGAACAGAAAAGAGAGTCCAGAAACAGATGCAGACCTACATGGTCACCTGATTTATGACAATGAAAGGCTGTCATGAGTTGGGAAAGGTAAATGAAGCTGGGTCAACTGGACATCCAAGTAGAAAAAAAATTGTATCTTAATTCCTACCTCACACTATATGCAAATGCCAATCCCAACTGGATTGCATATCTAAATGAAGGAAACAGAATAGTAAAACTTTCAGAAGAAAAAAGTAAGAAAATATATTTATGAACATAGAGCAGGTAAAAATTTCATGGATTGACACTAAAAGTACTAACTGTAAAGAAAAATCTGATAAATCAGGCTACATTCAAGTGAAGAACTTCTGTCCATTAAAACAAGGAGTTAAGATAAGTTTAAAAGAAAGCCCTAGAGTGGGGGAAGATAATAACAATACACAAATCCAATGGAGATTCATATCCAGAATGTATTTAGAACTCCCACAAATGGAGAAGCAAAAGACAGATAATTCAATAGGAAATTGGGTATAAGATTAGAGCAGTAAATTTACAACAGAGGTTATATAAATGATCAGTAAGTATAGGAAAAAGTACTCAACTTCATTAATTACCAGAGAAATGCACCTTAAACCACAAGGCAAGATGACCTCATACCCACCAAAGTGGTGGAAATGACAGACACTCAATACCAAGTATAGATGAGGATCTGGAGCAACTAGAACTCTTACACACTACAGGTGGGCATGTGCACCAGCATGACCACTTTGGAAAACTGCTTGGGAGTGTCTACTAAAGCTGAACATACAAACGCCTTGTGACCTAGCAATCCCACTCCCAACAGAAATTTCCCTATGTACATCAAAAGACATGCCAGAAATGTTCACAAGAGCACTATTCAACATAGCTTAAAGCAGAACAGAAACCAATTACCCATCAAGAGTGGAATGAATAAATTTTTATATTCACACAAAGGAACACTATAAATAGTGAGAACCAACATACTAACACTCCACACAGTATGGACAAATCTCACACACCATGTTGAGTGAAAGAAGCCAGACACCGAAGACTATATTCTGATTGTTCCAATTATATAAATGTCAAAAATAACCCAAACTCATCTATGGTGTTTTTGTTTGTTTATTTTGGTTTTTTGCATATAAATGAGTTATTCTAAATGTTTTATCTATAATGTTAGAAGACTGGAAAGTGTTTACCCTGTGTCAGGGGTAATGAATGCAAAGGGACATAGAAGGAACTTCTAAGATGCTAATAATGTTCTGTTTCTTGATATGTAGTCCAACAAGCTGTACACTAATGATGTGGACACTTCTCTTTGTGCATGTAATGTTCAGTAAAAATTAGAACAAACAGAAATCTCTCTGGGTGATTTTACTATGTAACCAGAATAGAAGACCACCTGTTTGGAGCTCATATCAGGTTTGCTCCCTCCCTCTCTTCCTTCCCTCCCCAGACCCACCTACCCAAGCCCTCCTCTCCCTAACTCTGGCTCCAAAGTGTCAAGCACTGTTTGGGTACAAAAGATAAAGATAGGAAGAAACCATTATCTTGCCTTCAAGAAGCTAAATGTTTTCTCATCTATTAACTTTAGCCTGCCATCTGACAGTAAGATTCACCTGTCTACACTGCAGTTATTACAAGGTAAATTTGTTACTAATTACAGCTGCCACAGATATTCTCACGACCTTCCTAAATAATTATAGTACTAGTACACGGGACACGACCACACCATGGGGAAACTCAATTGCAACAGGTATTAAAATTACATAGGATTGTATTGGGTACCATTTGACCCCAGGTGTAACAGAGTATGTATAATAATGAACTACTGTACCCACATGATGTTTTCATTATATCTGGCATAAGGATCATTCCACACCCAGTGGGATGGTCCTATTCCCAGTCCACACCACATGCTTTCCTGACCATAAATTTTGATAATCCTCATTTTCTTGCTCTGCCTTTCACAAGCAGTGTGTGAAAATTAGACTCTCAGCCCTTCTATTTACTATTTCTTCTGCCTCTCTCAGCACTCTCACTTTGAAATAAACAAACAAAAATAAACAATGTTTCTGCAGAATCTAGACTTTGCATTTTCAGAATACTTCTCCATGCGCAAATCTTTGTCCTCAGGTGCTTCCAATAACCAAGGCATCAGCTGACATAGAAAGTCAAAGCCAATCATCTTTATCTTTCACAGCACACTCTATCTTTTAAGAACATGGTCATTGATTATTTGACTATGGTCATTATGCCAAGGTTTGCCTTTGTAAACAAACAAAAGATGACCTACCCTTGGCCTGAATCCTGCCTTTAGTTTACATCCTCTCTGTTATAACCAGAAAATTTAAATAGTCCGGTGGAAAAGGGCCCTGAGAAGTTACCAGTGACTTCACCCTTGGGCACAAATTCCTTTCTGCCTAAACCTTCCCTCTAACCTAGATAAACCATCCTGATAAGAACACTTACAATGCTACCAGGAAAGGGGTGTTCATTAGGTCATTAGTTCATTGATTGCTGCTTACCCATTCATGTCCCAGACTGTATGGTACTTTCCAGAGCAGCCTTCCCTTACCTTCCCAGAATAGTTTAGGTCCCCATATTATTAACTTTCACAGAATCATATAATTTTCTTTATAGAACTTAGTCCAATTGCAACTAATCCATTTTGTAATTATTTGTCTCATTCACCGATGTATCTCCAGCAGCTTGCATAATGCCTGGCTCATCAGTAGATGCTCAGTAAATATTATTGAGTGAATGAGTGAATAAGTGAATGAATGAATGAATGAATGAATGAATGAATGAATAAGAGATTCCTATAGTGTTTTTTCAAGGTTGGAAGGTTTTTTTTTTTCTTTTCTTCTCTAAGATTATTTTCTCTTGCTCTAAGTAAAGTACATCATCTCTTGCTCTGTCCTCAGTAGAGATGAATGGCAAACACGTGGCCAGCAGCTTCCATGTCAGAGCACTTCGTATAATCATAAATCATGACAAAGATACTTATTCTAAAGTTTTTGTGTCTTAGTGATTTTCTCTGAAGGAGAGCTAGATCATGATGTCCAACTCAAAAAAAAAAAAAAGGAATAAGGAGTAAAGTCATCTATATTCTCCTGATTGACATTAAATTAGTACTTGGGACCCTGATGTGTCTTAGATTTTTCTTGAGATCTTGACTAAGTCCTTCCAGCCTTCTAATCTTGGGTTTCTTCACAAATTATTAAACTGGATGGGATCAAACTAAGGGTACCCTGCATATATGTATCTTTTTACCTTTATTCATTCATCCATTTACGAACTATTTTTAAGAAAATACAATGTGTTTAGTCTTGTGCTAGGTGCTAGAGACCTAGCAGGGATAGAGAGAGATAGGGTCCTGTCTTCAAGGTCCAGTCAGGACTGGGGAGAAAAAGTCCACATTGCTGGACTACACCCCCCATTTTCTGATTATCTTAGGGAGCCTGAGATTCTGTGTTTTTTACAAGTTCCCAGGTAATGTTGATGCTACTGATCTGGGGACCATATTTTTAGGGCCACTGACCTGGATGAGATGGAATATTAAATTAGAACATAGTTAGACTTAATAAATATTTGCTGGATGGATAAATGAATGAAAAGCCCAATCAGCCAATCAGTTGAAATCCATCAGAACATCAATAGCATAAAATCCAAGTAAAAGGAGGCCACAGAGATGGATTTTAAAGTGGTTTATTTATTGCAAAGTAATGAAAGACACTGCCCTTCTCTCCCTGTGGTCCCTAACATGACTCATCACTGACAAATGGTATGGCTGGAATTAATCAGGCTGCTTTTCCTATTTATGTCTTGCTCTATCTGGAGTTGCAATGGGCATTGCCTCCTCTGGAGTGTAATTTGGGCTGACTCATTTCCCAAGTCACTGATAGAAAGGTCAGCATGGCTCCCATTTACAGCTGAAGGCATATGAGGAGCTAGCAATTATAAGTTGCACATCAGAGGTTAGCCACCTTAACTTGTGTTCCTTCTTGGCCATCTTGCCAAGAATCCAGCAGGTCATTTGAACTAAAGGTTAAAAACTCACATTGGTGTACGTCTGTGGATGAAATATGCAGTCAGCAGCATACAAGTTACGCTAGTATAGGGGCATCTGGGTGGCATAGTCAGTTAAGTATCTAATTCTTTGTTTTGGCTTGGGTCATGATCTTGGGGTTGTGAGATGTAGTCCAGCGTGGGGCTCCACGCTGAATTTCTCTCTCCCTCTCCCTCTGCCCATCCTGCTCATACTCTGTCTCTCTCTCTAAAAATACATAAATAAATCTTTGAAAAAAATCACACTAGTCTAATAGAGAGTACTTAAGTGCCTAAGCTTTGTTTGCATTCAGACAGAGGTGGGTGTAAGTCCTGCTTCTGTCACCTAGGAGTTAGGTGATCAACACCTCTAATCCTCAATTACTTCATCTCTAAAGCAGGCATAATGCCCAGTGCCTCTCCTGAACTCATGAGATTGCTGCACATTATGTGCATAACGTGTTTCGCACAATACTAACTTCATACTAACCGTTCAACCCATTTTAGCTAGCACTGGTACTCATTAGCTTCTCAAACAGTTTTCATCTATTAATGCTTTTATACGTTATCTTTTGTAAATAACAAACTTAGATTTGGCACATACCCCTCGATTACCTTTAGACTGGGTCTAGAGGAAGAATTTCACTTCTTGGATTTTCAATTCCGAGCCAAGGAATGGAGTGATTCATATGCAGTGAACTTCTTTTTGCCACATAGTGTAAAGATTTCTACTCTGGGCCAAGATTCATTCCCTGTTAAAGGTACCAAGAAAAAAAGCTGTAGATGAAAATCATTGTCTTCCTTATAATCAGCTTTAAAAGGTAAAGATACAATACTTCCAGTTTCCCTCCCCTTGCCCCAAATCTTTTCCTGAATAGAGCAGTATGACCTAGGATGTGAGCAACTGAATGAATATGATTCCATATCAGCCTGGGGGGTCAAACACTCCTGATTTCCACTCCTGGCTCTGCCACTACAAGTTGTGTGATCTTGAAACCTCACTTAAGCTCTGTATGTCTCTGTTTTTATTAATCTTAAAGTAATATTATTAATAATTATTGTGAGGATTAAATCAGTCTATTTTTCAGTACTTAAAAAATACTAAGTACTATATAAATGTTAGGTATGTGATCTCTTAGCATCTTACCTTGTTATATGACCCTCATTTTAAGATTTCTGGATTTGTTGAAGGAGTCCGTGCCCTTCAGTATTGGAACGGTTTCAATTATATCCCCTTTCAACCTCCTCTTTTTAATATAAAAGCCCTAATCCTTTTAAAGAGCCCGCATCTCTTTCATCCCTTTGAATGTTATAGTCGCCTGGCAATTTCTCCTACAGCTGCTTCCTCAGTCTTTCTGGCAATACTAAATAAGACCTTTCTAAGGTAGGCCTTTCATCTACCCTGCCAAATGCAGGGCCTTGTCCATAATAGGCACTCGATATATATTTGTTGAATAGATGAATGAATAAATGCAGCCAAGACATTCAAAAGTAATCGTGGCATTAAGCTAAAAATAAGGCAGCTTTGTTTCTCCATAGACATGCAGTGGGGCTAAATTACCACATCCCCTTCAAAGAATTGTTCCAAATCAGTCACTCATAAGGAATCGTACAAAGCCCTATTAATCATAATGCTATTATAAAACACAAGGGTGGGAAAGGGGACTGTCTCCTCTGCATTAGGCGCCTTTTTGTTATTACTCTGGCCAAAACTGCATATCACCTAGACAGAGCCAAGATCAAAAGGAAGACACCTCAGCTCTCATCTCCAGGTGCCTTTGTTGATGGAAAATTGGCAAAAACCCAACTAGTCTGTAATCCCAGGGACTGCTAGTGAGCTTTTGAAAAGGTGTATTAGATCATTTTACTCTTCTGTTTAGAACTACCCAGTGACATTCTGTGACACCTGAAAACCAGACTCCTCAAGGGTCCTGCTTATCTTTTTGCTTAATCATCATTGTCTCAGAGAGCCATCCCCTTATCCCACTCCTGATCTATCCCTTAACACTGAGGCCTGCAAACGTGTTCTGTGAAGAGCCAGAGAGTGAATATATCGGACTTTGGGGACCATACTGTCTCTGTGCCAGTTAGTCAACTTTGCCATTGTTGTAGGAAAGCAGTCATAGAAAATGTATAAATTCTCAACTGTGGCTGTGTTCTGATAAAATGTTATTTACAAAAGCATGTGGCTTTCTGAATGCGGCCTGTGGGCTGTTGCATGCCAACCCCTTCCCTAAGATAAGACTCTTTCCATCACTCCCAATGCCTATATCCTGCATTTAGTTGTTCACATTTGTTCGTTATGTCTCTGGTTCAGTCACTAGAACATGACCTTTGTGAGGACAGGAACTTTGTTTCATTGAATGCGATGTTTCCAGCCCCAAGGACATTTCATAGCACATAGTGTGTGTTCAGTTGAATGAAAGATCTCATCTCCTATGACTTTTGCTGTTGCTCACTGCTCTGATTTTCCTTCAGTTCTCAGGATATTCCTGATTCATTCTTGCTTTCTGGTCTTCACGCTTGCTTTTGCCTTTAGCCTGAAGCATCCTTCC
Source organism: Ursus maritimus (assembly GCF_017311325.1). Lineage (NCBI taxonomy): Eukaryota > Metazoa > Chordata > Mammalia > Carnivora > Ursidae > Ursus > Ursus maritimus. The sequence continues at coordinate 27,770,696 of NW_024423786.1, forward strand.
TCCTTGCTTTTCTTGTCCACCTCTTCCATTCATTTAGCTCTCAGATCTTTGAAGTAGCCTTTCCTGATCATGCTGAACAAAGTTTCTCAGAAGCTTCAGGGGCCATTTTCCTCATAACACGTAGTAAGAAGTGGAATTGTTTTTTTTTAATTTGATTCCCGTTCATTGTCTCCCATGACTCCAGAAAGTTGATCAGCCTCCTTAAAGCCTAGAAAAGCGTATGACACATAGAAGGTTTTCAATAAAGATGTGTCTAGAACGGTGCTTTTCAAACTTCAGTGTGTATATGAATCACCTAAGGATCTTGTTAAAATGCAAATTCTGAGTCAGTGGGACTGGGGCAGGGCCTTGAAATCCTGTGTGTCTGACAAGCTCCCAGGAGATACTGATGCTGATGGTCCATGGACCACACTTCGACCAGGGAGAGTCTAGTGAATATTTTTGACTGCCTCACCTCTAGGGCGGGAAGTGGACCGTAGGCTTAGGATCCGTCAAAACACATTTGAGATGTTTGCGAGCCTGGGCCAAAGATCAAAGTGAGAGACCAATTCCATCCTTAAAAGCCATACCCAATGCAAAATGGTAAGGACAGATTTTCCTGAGTCACGTAAGTGGTTTTGGCCTCAGGCACCAGGTCTTCAATGAACGGGAACTGGCAACATTCCCCGTATTAAATTCACCTTGAAAATGCTGAATCATCCATGGGGAACCAAAATGAATCTGTCTTCATTCTGTGTTCAGTTATGTCTCCATTTCTTTCAACCACTCTATTGCATATGTTAGGGGAGTTACTTGCTCTACACCTCAGTGTGGTAACCCTGAGAGACCTCCTATTTTTGCAGGCACAGATCATGCTGTGGGTGTAAATAGTGCTGACTTGACCTAAAAGAGAGCTCCCCACCTCAAAACTGAAAGGGAATATATCCAACAGGAAATAGGATATGGCAGAGTGATTAAGAGCTGCTGTCTAGAGTCTGATAACCATTTAAACTCTGCATGACCTGGAGCACAGTACCTACACTTTCAATGCCTCCGTTTCTTCCTTTTAAATGGGAAATAATGGTACTCGATGCTTAAACATTGTTGTGATAATCAAGGGACATAATTCTTGTAAAGAACTTGGCACAGTGCATGATACATGTGAATGTTAATTAATAATAGCTAAAATTCTTACTCTGCTTCACCATAGAATATTGTTATTATATTTATTGAAAGTTATCTCATGTTTTAGAATTTGAAAAGTAGCTTTGCACATAATATTTAACACAATTATTTTAACATACCAGTTAAGACATAGAATGCTTACTAAGTACCAGGCAATATATTAAGAGCTATTTTATCGCATTTAGTCCTAAAAATAAATCTGTGAGGTAGATATTGGTGTCTCCATTCTGTAGGTGGGGAAGCTGAGGCTTCGGATGGTGAAGAGGTTTGTTAAAGTTTACTCAATTAGTAGAGTTGGAGCAAAGATTTGAGCCCAGGCTTGGCTGACTCCACGGCTCTAGCTATGCTCTACCACCTTGCTGGTTATGTCATACATGTAAGCATAGATTTAGATGTCTTGGCTCTTGAACAGGAGATCTTTCCATTACAACACCAACTCTTGGGGTGCTTCTCTCTTCTGTAAGTGAGAGAGTCTGTATGATGATCATTAAACATACTTTTGAGTCTAGCAACTTAAGCTTTTGAGCTCTATTTTGATGGGTTTTGTCACCTTGTTTTCCATTTGTTTGTTTAATTTTTGTCACTGTAGACATGTCCTGTTTGACAGAGCTTTGGCCCAAAGAACACTGTAACTTCAACCCTCAAGGATGCTCCTTGATGGCCATACTATCCCTTATGTTCTAGTTATCTATTGCTAATAATTAGCAACCATATCAAAATTTAGTAGTATTAAAACAACAGCAGATTCGGTGTGTCATGCATTTGGAAAGGGCATAGCAAGGGCAGCTCTTCTCTGCTTACAATATCTAGAGTCCCCTAGGTCTCAGGGATGACTCTATTGTCGAGGGGCTGGAATCATCTAGCAGTGTCTTACTCACATGCCTGGCACTTGGGCTGGTATGAATCAAAGGCTGGGCTCAGCTGGGATGGTGGACCAGAGTACCTACATGTGGACTCTCCATGTATCCTGGGCTTCTCACAGCATGGCAGCTCAGTAGTGAAGGTGGTATCCCAAATGGGAGCATCTGCAGAACAAGTATTCTCTCAAGTCATCAGACTCATACTTGAGATTCATATGGTATCACTTGCTTTGTATTCTATGGTACAAGTGAATCACTAAGAAATGCCCAGTTTTGAGGGGAGGGGAATTAGATTCTACCTGTTGATGGAGGAAACAAAGCCACAATGAGAAAGAACGTGAGGGATGGGAAATATTGTGTCAATCTTTGGAAAATACAATCTGCTGAAATCTTCAACTCCATACTTTCTCTATTTCATCATACTTTGCAAGAGGCCAAAAGCTTCTCTGCTGGCCTCAAATAGTCTGGAAATGAGAAGAAAAAGAACTTACCCAATGTCTTGAATACCTTCAGAAAAAAATTACCCTTCCATATGTAGCATGCCTTCAATTCATGAGCAGTGGTCTTTAATGGAGGCTTTTGGAGTTATCAAGATGTCTTTGTTAGGTACAACGAATGAATTCCTAAAGCAAGAAAAAATCATATGGGAGAACTTTAATGAATAACTCTACCATTTATTAGCATCTTTAAGGCTGCAATGTGCATATAATCCTCACAACCCAGTGAGGTAAACAATATTCCAAGTTCTCTATAATAAGAAGAAAAACGAGGCTTAGAACCACTAAGTAACCGTTCAAGTTTCACCGAGATAGGAAGTAGTAGAACAAGGGTTCAGGCCCAACTTCTTTCAGATATCCAGAGCCATTCAGTGATAATCTGGTGATCCTCCTTGGAGCATTTAGTCTCAAGCTCTCTTTTTTAATCAGGACTCTTCTTATTTCAGGTGACAAAAATAAAACTAAAGTTAGCTCACGTAAGTGGCATATCATGCCAGTTACAGGAGCTTCGGGCATGGCTGGATCCAGGAGCTCCAACAATATCCTTAGAGTCTGTTTCTCTCCATCTCTTGGTTTTTGCCTTCTCTTTTGATTTCAGTCTTAAGCAGCCTCTCCCCATGTGATGGTAAAGATGGCCACCACCAATTACAGGCCTATATGCTATCACTTGAGCACAACCAACAGGTGTTTAGCTTCTCTTCTTTACAAATTTGAGAAAATGTCTCTTTTATTTCTTATCTAAATTAAATTCTAACTGATCTTCACAAATCCATTTGTGAATCAATCACCTGTGGGCAGGGAGTTGAAATAAGATGGGTGGCCAGGTCTAAGTCAAACCCTTCACAAGCAATATGGACTGTGCATGGGGGAGGAGTGGATTCCTAAAGGAATATCAGCATGAGTATACAATGGCAAAATAATGGACACTGGGCAGGCAAAAACATCAGGTGCTGACTACATCCTCATTTTACAGATGGGTAATCTTGTACAAGACTGATCCTTATTCCATTTTTATCAGTTCTTTCCCTCTGGCTCCCAGTGTTCTATTATTGCATCTGTTCCTCCTTCCTTAGAGGAAAAGAGTTGACAAATTTATTCACACTAAAGTGTGAGTCACTCAATCACCAAAAATCCTTGCATTCTAGTTTCTATAATGAGCATTCACTCATTTGACTAATATCTATTGAGCGTTCACTATGTGACAGGCCTCTGCTGGATAAGCATTGCAGAGATGGAAGTGAAATAAGACAGGCAGGCCTTACATAGACTCAAGTATGTATTATCATTGTAATGGAAAAAGTAAGGTATATTTTCATTTTTAAAATATTAAGGTCATCAGGGAAAGGCCAAATACTCATGTATTTTTAAATTTGAGGAGGTCATAAATATTGCTTAGAACTGCTTTCTGACCTCCAATTCCCAGAGCTCTGATTCAGCAGGTCAGGAGTAAGACCCAGAAATTTGAATTTTTATAAAGCACTCCCAGGTTATTTTGATGAAGATGGTCCAGGGACTTTACTTTGAATTCCCATTGGTTTAACCAAACGAATTATTCTCCAATGACTATATTTCTGAAATATAGAAATCTCTGAATCTCTCCTGAAAAAGAGAAATCTTGGAGCAAGGATGCCTTTCCTTTCAAAACATACTGCATAAGCAGCATCTAATCTGGTTTTTTCATAGAGCAGCCACCCCCACTTCCTGTATGTTGAGATCTGCAAAGTGGATAGACGATGCTGTCAATGCCCAGCCCATAGTACCAGTCTTTTCACATTAAGAGCTGCTTCCTGTGAACATCTGAACCACTGTCTGAGGGTTTTTTATCTGGCTGTGGGAGCACACTTGGCCCATGCATGTCCAGGTGGAACACTGGAGAATGAATACCCCTAAGACAGCTTTCAATCAGCATCGGTTGGGGAGTTGTTAGATCCACACCCCAGCTTTCTTCCTCTCCATTGGGGTACTTGAATCATATTCTGTTTCTCAGAGCTCCCCCAAAGCACTAAGCTCCAGGTGTCCACAGTGGTGATTGGCTTGTGAAGTTTCCCTTCATTGGCTTTCTTCCTGACCCTGTCTTTTGGAGCATTCCCTGTGATCATTTCCTGTATAAATGAGCAGTCCTCCAATCCTTGGCTCAGAGCAACACAAACGAGTACATATGCCTTCAGTTATCAAGCACAAGGTGGAGACCTTATTACTATTATTGTTGTTGTTATTTTTACCATTCGCTCTGAAAACAGACTCAGCCCAAGTGCTAAATAGTTATTCCAAAGAAAGATTTGGAGAAGGAACAGACTGATGTTAAAATGTTATTGTACTAAAATAGTCATAGAAAGTGCAAAGAGTATGTTTATTATGCAGAATCCATCCAAGCATGATTAGATGTTTGGCAGAAGAGAAACTAGGGAAGAGTGGAAAAATCCGAGCAAAAACTAGCCAGACCCAAAGAATTACTCGAAAAGTGAATGAATAGAAAACTTCTTGGGATTTGAATTCATCAACTTGAATAACTGGCATCTCCCTTCTTCATCTACTCGCAAATGGTAACAAATGATTCTGATGATAATTGCAGGATGTATCTATTTATGACAAGCTGATGGACATGGTGATCATTCCATTTTGTGTTCTATTGATTACCCCCCAAACTAATTCATGGGTTCTCAGAAGAACCCAAGAATAAAGAGTAACACCAGTGCTTTCTTCCCTGACCTGAAGAGAGAAAGAAAAGAAAACTATTCGTTGAATGAACACGTAAGGAAGAACACACAATTATTCAGAGAAGAAGGCTGGAGGCTAAGTTAAATACAGCTATTTCCCTGGTTTTCAAAAGTTCATGTTAAGCTGCTTCACTTTTACAAAAAACTTATATTAGTACCTGTTTTCATTAACTGAAAGAAATCCAAAGAGGATTTTTGCCTTGATGGAAAAAGGTGAAAAGCAAAAATAGCATTCAACTTGTGTTTTGCAATAAGCACTTATACACAGCAGTCACCCCACACACAGAGCGTGGTTTCGTCAAGCTCCTTCCCGGAACTACACTCAGCATCTCAGCATCAAGCCACCACAGACCTGTGTCTGTGAGTATCTCTGCTTTATCTCAATTTGTTTTGTGCATGCATTAGAAAGATGTGTCCTAAGGTATCAGAAAAACCGAAGACAGGGTATTTTGAGGGTCTGGGAATGCTCAGTAATTTTTCCATAGAAATTAATGGTCATTGCTTCTTTGTTTTGCACCATTTCAGCTTAGGAAAGTTTTCATAGGCATGCTTTACTTTTGGATAGTGGGGGAAACCTGTATATATATATATATATATATAGAGAGAGAGAGAGAGAGAGAGAGAGAGAGAGAGAGAGGGACTAGGAGACCTCTTTCTGACAAACATTCAGAATTTCTAGTCTCCGTTCTTGTGATAACTACCAGGGACAGATCAGTTTAGAAATTTGTTTTCAGTTCTACAATTTAGACCTCCATTGAGTTGTAGAGGAACTCAAACAGTTGAAAAGCTTCTGAAAACAATTTTGCTGTATTTTTTTCCTCAGAATTTTACAGAAGGCTTCTCTTCTGAAACCATTTATTAGATATTTTCAGAAATCTTATCTTTACAGTTCTATATCTAATTGTAAAAAAACAACTATTTCAGTAGGATTCCTAGCTTTCAAGCAACAGAAATTGGCCAGGTTCATTTAACTAAGCACAAAGTAATCCATTGGAAGTCCTAAGGAGAACTTTCAGATTTGGGGAAAGGCTGAAGAACCAGACAGAAAAAAGGCTATCAGGAACCAGTGATGCTCTGGGCATCCTGGGAACAAGAACAAATTGGCCAACTCATCAGCCACCACAGCTGGGATGAACCAGCTCCAAATGTTTTTGCTACCTTCACGTAACTCCATTAAAGAATCAGAACACTGGGAAACAGAGTGTAATTTTCTAGATTGGGTTCCTGGCCCACCTCTTGGCAAGGGGAGGACAGTGTACCTAGAATGGCAGTTCTACCAAGCTAGCATACAGTGGGGGAGAAATCATTCCCCCCAAAGAAAATTCAATACTGGAACCAGAAGAAGGGGAACTATAGAGCCTGAGGGTCAGGCTGGAGGTATAGATTACTGCTTACTGAGATAACAAGCTTGTAAAAAGGTACCAGCCTTAGAGCAACCTGTCTCACTATCTCATCATCTTACTATTTTGTTACCTTGTCCAAAATATTTTCTTTATAGCCCTAATGACTGTCATACAACCATTAGAATTTTTTTTTTTTTTTGGAAAGACATCACTTTTGAAGTCGGCCCCCCTCTCATCACTAATTGGCTTTTGTCCCCAGCCCTGAAGCTCACACAGAGGTAGCCCTGCCAATCAGCTCTACTTCTGCTGCATACGGTGCCTTAACGACTCAAGTTTGAGGGACAAATTGTGACTCTCTTGAGTTCTAATACATGAATATGTGCTAGGAATTTGATATCATATTCCTGGTGTTGAGTATTTTACATCTGTGTCCCCCTCTGTGCAGGTAGACCCTATATTATAAAACAAGAAATAATGATGGTAATACAGCAGCCTTCGAGTGCCCAGTGGGATGTATTCCAAGGCCTTTGAAAACCACCATATTCTCAGATATATCTCTTCGAATTATATTTTCCCCCACAAAATTCAGGAAAGCATAACTGAAAAACTATAAATAATCCCCTCAGTCTTTAATGATTCTATAAATATGGGACTAAAGTCATTTACCAAGCCATTAAAATAAATACTGGTTGGAGCACTCACTGAAACAATTTCACAAATCATTTTTTTTTCTTATTTTCCTAATAGAAAGTGTAGAGATCTGACTCACTGCTAAGTTTGACATTTTCGTCTTTGATGTTTCTGATACGTGTAACTTCCAGATAGGAACTCCCAATTTTGTATATCTCTTCATGTCCACCATCAATGCTGGAAGGGGGTGGTAGGTAACGGGTGGGGCTCAGAAATATGACTTCCCAGATTAAAATCCTGTCTCCACCAGTTAATACTGTGACTCCGACAAGACCTCTTTTCAGCAAGCCTTGTTTTCCTCATCTGTAAAATGGTGTAATGACACCAACTGACATGTGACAATTCATTTTAAGCATTTAGTGCATGGTACTTCATTAATGCTCAATATACATTAACTACTGCTTTTGAAAAACCTCTTTAAAGTAATGACATCAGGAAGGCAATTGCTTCTGCAAAGATGGGTAGAGAACAGCAAAGCACCTTACACTAAATATGCTGGGGGCTCAGCAAGTTTCATTCACTAGTTAGGAGACCCACTCCCCTACACAAGTCATATTTGTATCTTAGAAAAATTTAAAATTCCTTGATAGGATTAACCTTTAGAGTCACTTACAAATGACAGAAATACTAAATCCATATATACTGAGCATCTAATGCAGCTTTGACAAATAATTGGGAAGTGAAATGGTAAACGTTTGGAAGGAACATCCTTGAAATGTCATCTGGCTTTGTGACATAGACAAAAGCATATTAAAGTCTGTAGCAAAGTAATTCCAAACATAACTGAGCTACAGAATGCTGTACATAAAATTGTATAATCCTCTGAATAACTTATTAGAACTTCAGGGTTAATACAAGACCAATTAAATAGTTCAGCTCACTAATGCAATCATCCCATAATGATACCATAGAGTTTCCCAGGAAACATGTTAGCATTGCTCAAGTGGAGGCAGAGCATGAAAAGTAAATCAAAGGCCCATGATTTTTGTCCTGTGAGAGAGTTAGCTTCAAAATATCATGGGATGGGGTGCCTGGGTGGTGCAGCCGTAAAGCGTCTGCCTTCGGCTCAGGGCGTGATCCTGGCGTTATGGGATCGAGCCCCACATCAGGCTCCTCCGCTATGAGCCTGCTTCTTCCTCTCCCACTCCCCCTGCTTGTGTTCCCTCTCTCGCTGGCTGTCTCTCTCTCTGTCAAATAAATAAAATCTTTAAAAAAATACATCATGGGAAACACATTATTTCTATTGCCTTGGCGTGACTTAATTCAAAGCAATGGAATTCCACAGACACATGGGGAAAGGCACAGACTATATATGTGTGGTATTGAAGGGGTGGTGTTCCCCTGCGAAGCAAAAGGTATGCAGCTGAGAGTTAGATGGACACTGAATGGAACACTTCCCTGCTCCACTGACCAGGGGCCTGGCCACGTGACTCATTTCACCCATAGAATGTGTACATGAAGGAAACCAAGGCCCCTCGTATGTTAGCATGCTTTGGCTTGCTCTCCTGCACTCCTGCCATTCCTCACAAGAGGAACATCCCTAGGTAGGCACCAACCCAAGTAGGATGAGCAGAACTGAACCCAACTCATAGCCTGGAGGGAGCCAAACCCAGCCAACCTACAGCACAACAAGAACCATTCCACCTGACCTTTAGGCTCAGAGGCAAGAAAAAGAAATGCTTATTAATGTGAGCCACTGCATTGCAGGGTGATTTTTTTTTTTTTATGTTCAGTTAGCCACTGTATAGTACATCATTAGTTTTTGATGTAGTGTTCAATGATTCATTAGTTGTGTATAACACCCAGTGCTTATCACAACACGTGCCCTCCTTAATACCCATCACCCTGTTACCCCCTTCCCCACCCCCCTTCCCTCTGAAACCCCCAGTCTGTTTCCCAGGGTCCATAGTCTCTCATGGTTCATCTCCCTCTCTGATTTCTCCCTTCAGATTTCCCTCCCTTCACCTATGGTCCTCCGTGCTATTGCTTATGTTCCACATATGAGTGAAACCATATGATAATCATCTTTCTCTGCTTGACTCACTTCACTTACCATAATCCCCTCCAGTTCCATCCATGTCGATGCAAATGGTGGGTATTCATCCTTTCTGGTGGCTGAATAATATTCCATTGTATATATTTTCTTTATCCATTCATCTGTTGAAGGCATCTCCTCTCCTTCCACAGTTTGGCTATTGTGGACATTGCTGCTATGAACATTGGTGTGCATGTGCCCCTTATTTTCACTACATCTCTATCTTTGGGGTAAATACCTAGTAGTGCAATTGCTGGGTCATAGGGTAACTCTATTTTTAACATCTTGAGGAACCTCCATACTGTTTTCCAGAGTGGCTGTACCAGCTTGCATTCCCACCAACAGTGTAAGAGGGCTCCCCTTTCTCCACATCCTCACCAACATTTGTTGTTTCCCATTTTGTTAATTTTTGCCATTCTAATTGATGTAAGGTGGTTATCTCATTGTGGTTTTGATTCGTATTTCCCTGATGGCTAGTGATGTTGAGCATTTTGTCATGTGTCTGTTAGCCATTTGTATGTCTTCTTTGGAGAAGTTCCTGTTCATGTCTTCTGCCCATTTTTTGACTGGGTTATTTGTTTTTTGAGTGTTGAGTTTGAGAAGTTCTTTATATATCTTGGATAACAGCCCTTTATCTGTAATGTCATTTACAAATATCTTCTCTCATTCGTGGGCTGCCTTTTAGTTTTATTGACTGTTTCCTTTGCTGTGCAGAAGGTTTTTATCTTGATGAAGTCCCAAAAGTTCATTTTTGCTTTTGTTTCACTTGCCTTTGGGTATGTGTCTTGAAAGAAGTTACTGTGGCCAATATCAAAGAGGTTACTGTCTATGTTCTTCTCTATGATTTTGATGGATTCCTGTCTCACATTGAGGTCTTTCATCCATTTTGAGTATCTTTGTGTATGGAATAAGGGACTAGTCCAGTTTAATTCTTCTATATGTAGCTGTCCAATTCTCCCAGCACCACTTATTGAAGAGACTTTTTTTCCATTGGATATTTTTTCCTGATTTGTCAAAGATTAGTTGACCATAGAGTTGAGGGTCCATTCTGTTCCATTGGTCTGTGTGTCTGTTTTTGTGCCAATACCATGCTGTTTTGGTGATCACAGCTTTGTAATATAGCTTGAAATCAGGCAACGTGATACCCCCAGCTTTGTTTTTCTTTTTCATAGTTCCTTTGGCGATTCAGGGTCTTTTCTGGTTCCGTACAAATTTTAGGATTGTTTGTTCCAGGTCTTTGAAAAATGCCAATGGTATTTTAGTAGCGATAGTATTGAAAGTGTAAATTGGTCTGGGCAGGATAGACATTTTAACAATGTTTATTCTTCCAATCCATGAGCATGGAATGTTGTTCCATCTTTTTGTGTCTTCCTCTGAAACAGGAAGAAATAGACAATCTGAATAGACCAATAACCAGTAACGAAATTGAAGCAGTAATCAAAAACCTCCCAAAAAACAAAAGTCCAGGGCCAGATGGCTTCCCAGGGGAATTCTACCTAACATTTAAAGGAGAAATAATACTTATTCTACTGAAGCTGTTCCAAAAAATAGAAACAGAAAGAAAACTTCCAAACTCCTTCTGCGAGGCCAGCATTACCCTGATCCCAAAACCAGGCAAAAACGCCATCAAAATGGAGAAATAGAAACCAATATCCCTGATGAACATGGATGCCAAAATACTCAACAAGATCCTAGCTAATAGGATCCAACAGTACATTAAAAGGATTATTCACCATGACCAAGTGGGTTTTATTCCTGGGATGCAAGGGTGGTTCAACATTCGCAAATCAATCAACGTGATAGAGCACATCAATAAAAGAAAAGACAAGAATCATATGATCCTCTCAAATGACGCAGAAAAAGCATTTGACAAAATACAACATTCATTCCTGATTAAAACTCTTCAGAGTATAGGGATAGAGGGAACATTCTTCAATATCATAAAAACCATCTATGAAAAGCCCACAGCAAATATCATTCTCAATGGGGAAAAGCTGCGAGCTTTTCCCCTCGCGGCTTTCCCCCTAAGGTCAGGAACATGACAGGGATGTCCACTATCACCATTGTTGTTCAACATAGTACTAGAAGTCCTACCATCAGCAATCAGGCAACAAAAAGAAATAAAAGGCATCCAAATTGGCAAAGAAGTCAAACTCTCCCTCTTTGCAGATGACATGATGCTTTATGTGGAAAACCCGAAAGACTCCACACCCAAATTACTAGAACTCATACAGCAGTTCAGCAATGTGACAGGATACAAAATCAACGCACAGAAATCAGTTGTTTTTCTATATGCTAACAATGTAACTGTAGAAAGAGAAATTAAGGAATCAATTCTATTCACAATAGCAACAAAACCCATAAGATAACTTGGAATAAAACTAACCAAAGAGGGAAAGTACCTATACTCTAGAAACTACAGAACACTTATGAAAGAAATGCAGGGTGATTTTTTTTATGCAGCATTGCTGAATAATAGTTGACAGAATAATAGCAATAGCTAATAGCAGTTGGGTCCTCACCTTGTGTGAGGCACTGAACTCAGGTTTAACATTCATGATTTGCTCTAATTCTTAGACAACCTGGAGGGGTGGGGATTATTCTTCTCTTAAAAAAAGTTAAGTGATTGACCTGAAGACACATGATTAACAAATGGCAGAATCGAGATTCATATCCAGGGCCATCTGGTTCTTGTGCCTGGTTTTCTGTCACTGCCCTAGACTATTCCTCTTATGTATTCATGTATGTTAGGGCTGAAAGGCCAAGACCACATCTGTCTACTGGTCTAGAATTCATTTGTCTGGCCTTCAAAGAGATTTATTGTGTACTTATTACATACTATGCATTGAGTCTGGCATACAGTAAGCACTCGCTGCTTAATGTAAGTTAGCTGTTATTGGTTTTACCATGTGAATATGTAAAAAAAAAAAAAGAAACAATGAGATCTTAATACAGGGAGAAAAATAATGTGGTTCTATGAATAACATATTTGATATAACTAAAGAAACCACTTCCAATTGTTCATGTTAAATGAATGATTACCACCAAGTAAGATCTCGGAGATTTAATTTTATTATAAGAGCAAATAGATTTATTTGAAATGTAAAAATTTTTAAATTTTAATTGTATCAATTAATTGTATAATTCTCTATCTTCTATGCTTCTAACATGGGGAGGTATTATATGTAAGCCAGACTATTTCTAGAGAAAAAAAATAATGCCTCTACCCCCAAGTCATATGCTAGGGTATACAAAGAAGATATTCTCTTTTCACATATTTTCAAAGCTTTCAAGAGTTAGAAAAGGCACAATATTTTTTGAACAACTATTAGATACCAGGTACTAATATAAGTTCTGGGAATTTTAAGACTGTTTAATAAAGGACCTCCGTTTTACATTTAAGAAAATGTCAAAAAGTATTCACAGTGTCCCTGGCCACACAGCTGGTTGTGGACAATTGCTACTTAGAATCATGTTTCTTCTAATTTAATAAGTCAGGCATCTTGTTTTTGCCAGAATCAGGCCAGAACCAGAAAAATGATAATGGTTGCTCTGTACCTGGAGCCACAAATGCGAACACTTACAAAGGCCATTCAGGTAAAGTAAAGGAGTGAAGGTGGCAGGGCTAAGACCACAGGAAGTGACCACAGCTGTGATAAGAGGGAGAAAACAGCCCCTGGGACAGTCCCTGGTGATTGCCCACCCCACTCATTCCTGACACCCTCTCTCCTTGCTAACAGAATCCTGACTTCATTCAGGTCATAGCGTTCTCAAGCCTGTGTGATGAATCAGCATTGGTGCAAACCAATCGTGATAATCCCAACATCCTTTGCTAGCAAGTAGGCGTGGCTGTGTGACCCAGCTCTGGCTAATGAGGTCCAGGGAAAGATGTCTAGGAGGTTTCTGGGAAATTTTTTCCTTCCTTGAAAAAGAGATAAATGGGTAAGGACCCTCCCTTGAATGACCTCTTTCTCTTCCTACTGGTATGATAAGGAGGAAGAAAATATGCCACTACACCGAGGATGGCAGCAAAACATAGAAAGATACTGTTGTTAAGCTCTTGAATGAAATCTAAACAAGCCTTCCCTCAGACTCCTTGTTAAGCAAGCAATACAAGTCCCTATGGTTTCAACCTTTATTACTTGCAGCAGAATGCATTCCTGCCGACTGCTCTGTGTCCCAATGAAAGAGGCAGCTGCTATTCGGCTCCCATCAACTACCGAATGTGGGAATGAGGGCCCAGTGTTGCCACCTCTTCCAATAAGATAGAAAACAGTAAATTTTTTAATGTGAAACCACCTGTTCTAAAATAAAGGAAACTAAATCAAATTATTAAAACAGTGTGCATACCAAACAAAACATACCTTCAAGCCAATTGTAAGAGCTGCAGTTTGGCAGTTGCTGACAGCTCTGTGTATCAAGTTCGTAAACTCTGTCCTAAATTAACTACCCATTTTGCTGGCTGGTCTTAGTGGAAACTCGCAAAAGGACCATCAAAAAGCAATTATTATGTGGGCACTGAATCCTGCAGATATAATAAACCAGATTTGCCTTCCCAGACTCAAGAAGAAAAGGAATGGCTTCTCCATACAGCTGGCCTTGGATTTAAAAAGAAAGTTGAATTGTTAGGTCAGAGAGAGGATTGAATCTGTGCAGACATTTCCATGGGTCTGCTTTCCAAATTGATTTGTCATTCCTTTGATAAGATCTTAGAAACTGATTGCAGAGCTACTTGGACTCAGGGTTCATGCAACTCTGGTTAGAAAAAGGAAGAAAATTAGACCCTTTCTATGTCGAGGATCAAACCGGGGACCTGCTGCTAATCTTGGGTTTATTGTATGGTTTTGGATACTGCCCCAGGCTGGATAAAAATAGCAGCAGTGCTAGTAACAACAACAATAAGAGCACTGAAATATTTGTCTATTGTTTTTACGTTGGGAAACTGCCCTCCTCTGCTCCATATGGTACCAACAGAACTGTCCATCGCAGGGGCCTACCTACCTTATACCTGCAAGGGGAAGCATCGGACCCCAACCTAGCCGATCATCTTCCTGTATGATTGGCTGCAGAGATGGCATGTGATACAAACAGGGAAAATCAGAGTTCTTTTATGACAGTTGATGGAGGGACAGAGAGACAGAACCTCTTTTCTCCTCCGCCATCCTAAACTATAAAGAAGAAAGCTATGTAATACCAGATACCATGTCATCATCACAGATATAACACCTGTCTGAAAAAGAAGCCAAGTGATTTGTGTGTAGCTGAGAGTTGGGGAGGGAGAGTCTCTGACAATAGGATTTAAATTTCTGAATCCATCTGTGCCTGAAAAAAGTTCATCCCTTGGACATTCCCATTAAGTAAACCAATGAATCCCTAGAGAAATATTGCTAAAAAGTCAGAACAAAAAGTACCAGTGTCCCTGAGAATATGAAACAACTAAATGTAAACTATAATTGACTGACTAGAATAGGTGGAAGACAATTTTAATCCATAGGCTGATCAGAAAATTCCCAGTGGGGTGCCTGGGTGGCTCAGTTGGTTATGTGACTGCCTTCCATTCAGGTCATGATCCTGGAGTCCCAGGATCAAGTCCCGCATAGGGCTCCTTGCTCAGTGGGGAGTCTGACCCTCTGATCCGCCCCCTTCTCATGCTCTCTTTCTCTCTCATTCTCTCTCTGAAATAAATAAATAAATAAATAAATAAATAAATAAATAAATAATCTTTAAAAAAAAAAAGAAAGAAAATTCCCAGTGGAAGCACAAGGTGTGTTTATAGCAACCAAAATAAAAAGAAGTTATACAGAACATAGAGATCACATATGGTAATAATTTAAAAAAAAATCTCTGCTCCCTACTCTTATGAAGTGACCCTATCTTGAACTGTTGGCTTCTGTTTACTTCTTTTTTTCCCCTTCTGTCTCCAAATGAGGTGTATATTCTGCAGACACAAAGGGTATGGACTCCAGTGGATGATGCTTTGCAGACAGGCATCTTGCAGGCCAGGGAAAACCTGTGTTTTTCCTCAACATCGTTCCTTGTTCATTGTTAACAAATTATATTATTTTACTGACAAGGGGGAATACACATCTTATTCATTCTGAACGCAGGCTTGAGTTGAGTCAGGTCGATGTGTTTTGAGTGTCAGCTCTACCCATGACTAGCTGTGATACTTAGGTAAGTTACTTAAACTCCAGGAGTCAGTTTTCTCAGGGGGAATAGAGGTTGGGGTGAGCATTACACAAGCTATTGTATGTAAAGTGCCCAGGTCACTGCCTTGCACTATCTACAAATTCAAATTAAGGGGTGTTTGACACTTAGTCCTTTTTTTCTCCATTATCTCTTTTTGCCCTCAGAAGCTCAATTTCTTAGTTTTCTTTTCCTGTTATTTCTGTTTGTCAATGTTTTCTCCAACCATATGTCTTTTGTTTCCCTCCCAAAATATAGCATAATGAAGAACACAAAGTGATATTCAGTAAATCCCCTGCCCCAATTTAGGCCTTGAACTCCCACATTATATCTTTAACTGCTTCCTTAACATTTCCACTTAGATATCCAATATAGAAGTGTCTCAAATTTAACAAAGCCAAAATAAGAGTGTGTGATTTCCTCCATATCCTCAGTCTTCCACACCTGAAGAAATGGCACCATCAGCCACCCAATGCCCAACTGAGCTTGCTTTTCTATTTCATCTCCCATATCCAAATAATCAGCAAGTCCTACTGGACACCTCCTATATGTATATCATATACTCTATATTTGTCCCTGACTGCCAGTGCTCTATCATACTAGTTCAAACCACCATCTCCTCTTGTCTGGTCTCCTAGAGTCTCAACTAGTCTATTACTGAGTTCGGAGTTGTCCTAAATTGATTACCATGGGACATTCCTGATAAAGACAGAGCTGATCTCCAACATCATTACTATTTTCTCTTGGAAATCTTTAAAATCATAATCAAGGAGAATTCACTGCAAGCTAAAAAAGTCAAAGAACGGTGTCATGAATTTTCCCAGTGCAGGGCAAAAACTAGGAATTCTTAAGAATCAGGAATTTCAGTATTATACTGGAGGAGCATGAGCTGACATCCCGTGGCAGCAGATCAAGCTTAGCCACTCTCTCTAAGGTTACTTTCCTACTCCTGTAACACTAGGAGGGAAACCTGGCTTCTTAAGCTCCTGAGAAGTTCACAGGAATCTGGTGAATTAATTAGACTCCTGTGAAGTTCAATCAATCACAGCCCAAAGTCCGGAGGACAAGAAGGTAGCAATTAATCTCAGGTTTCTACTTCTCAAACAAAATAAGAGCATCTAGGCTACTGGGTTACTAGGCACAGAATCTTCATGACAATTATAGGTATCCTTTAGGAACATTAATATTCATTTGAATCATATGAAATTGCCATTTTTGTAGGTCAAAATGTTGAATAATAGCAATATCTATTATTTAACCTAATAACAATAACTAATGTTTGTTTCTTACTATGTCTTAGGAACTACATGAAGTGCTTTATGTGCGTTATATGAAAGGGTTTAGCACAATTAAAACAATTCATAATTCCTTGCAGTAATTATGATAGTTAATAATGCATCACTCAGTCCCACAATAATTCTACTGAATATTATTATCCCATTTTACAGAACTGGAAACAGAATGAGAGAGGTCAAGTAACTTGCCCAAATCCAAACTATCAAAATCTACTAAGTGGTAGAGTCAGAAGTAAAGAATAAATATAAAAGTCTTTCAGATTCTAAATGCTATGAGTTACTGCTTTATTGAGTGCTTACTATGTATTGGGCACTTAGAATACACTATTTCTAATTTTCATAAACATGCATGAAAGGTAAAGATCATCCCCATTCTAACGAGAAGTAACTGAGCCTCCAAGATGTTAAGTGGTCTAAAGGCAGATAATACATGGCATAGCTGTGATTTGAACCCAAAGCTGTTGGATTCCATAACACTTATTTATTTTCAGTCTGCCAAACTGCATTTTGTATAAGAAAGAAACTGTTTTGGGAGGAAGGGACACACACACACACACACACACACACACACACGTGCATATGCATGCACGTGTGTGCGTGTGCGCGCATGTGTGTGCGTGTGTGTATGTGATTTGTTAAGACCAATCAGCTGGATTTTTAACAAAAGAAACCCATTTGCTCCGCCTTCTGGAGACTATATAATTTGAATCATTGTCCCAAGAGCACAATGCCCATGCTAATCAATATTGAGCTCAGGAATAAAAGCTATGACCCTAAACCCCAAATTTGTTTTGGATAAAAACTACTGGCCTCCTGTTCCCCAGTGAACTTCCAAGCCCATCGCTTTTGCTTGGAAAACTTCCTGCCTCCTCCCAATTCCCCTCAGGGAACCAATGCCGGCAATGTGTGTGGAATGACTCACTGAAACGTTGTAAAAATGAACAGATCTTTCCAAGGCTGTCAGCCAACACTGAGAAATTTGGTACAGACCGTCAACCAAATGGAACTCGATTCATCTATATTAGGATGATGGGAATGAGTCAACTCTCAGGAGCCTCGAACCTTTCATTTTAATTAGTCCAAATAATGTAAAGCAAATGCTTTTAAACCACTAAAATTCAACAAGCTGCCCACATCTTCTCATAAATACTCCACCTCCACTCCCTCCCCTCTTTCCTTTTTCACACACACAAGAAATTGATAAAGTCCAAGGACAGCCTTTGACTGGAATCATTTCTCCCTCCTCCAATGTTGGCTGAGGTCTATAGTTGCCAGCATTCTAATTCTACTAGCCACAATCCTCTTCCTAAGACCACCCTAGGCGAAGAACCCAAAAGATTGGACTAAGAACTGCTTCTAGAACAGAAAAGGACATGATTTAGAGTAATTCTTTACATCCTGGATAAACACACAGAATGTCAAAGGTTTATTGTCCATTATGTGAAGACATTTGCTCCTTTTTATTAATCATAATGTTTTATTAAACATGAAGAGCATGACTTTGAAATCAGACAGACCTGGGTTTGCCTCTAGCACTTACTAGCTGTGTAGACCCAGACAGTTTTCTTAAAAACCTTTTACTTCAGGGGCAGCTGGGTGGCTCAGTTGGTTAAGTGTCCAACTCCTAGTTTCAGCTTAGGTTGTGAAATTGAGCCCCATGTCGGGCACCATGCTCAGCGTGGAGTCTCCTTGAGATTCTTTCCCCCTCCCTCTTCCTACTCCTCTGCTCCTTCCTCTGCTCACACACACTCTTTCTCTAAAATAAATAAATAAAATATTTAAAAACAAACAAATCTCACTTCATTTCTCTCACCTATAAAAAAGAACTAATATTAGTTCCTAGTTCGTAGGATTTTTATAAAGATTAAATGAAATACAAAGTTTGTTAAGGACTTTGAACAATGTCTGGCTCATAGTAAGTGTCCAACAAACGTTATATAGTATCATTATCATCTGGGTATTGGACAATATTTTTTTTTGTTTAAGCAAGAGAAACCCAACCGAAACAGGCTTAAGCAAAACATAAAATATAACAAACATAAAAATAAAATAAAAATTTGTAGATTCACATGACTTATAAGCCTAGGGAATTATCAAGTTCAGATAAAGGTGGCTAGTCTAGAAGCTCAACTTACATCATCAAGAATCTGAGTCCTCATTAGCAGCTTACACTTTACCCTGGAAAGAGAATCCTTTCCCAATAGTTTCATGGAAAGTTACAGTCCTGGCACACACTGAGCTAGCATCTCCCACCTAATTGCTGCAGCTCATACTAACCAGGCCTTACGTCTCCTAGCCTGGGGGCAGTGCAATGGAGCAAATCCCACTGGAACCCTTCTATGGTCTGAGATTAGGGGGAAAATGAATCCCCAAAATAAAACCAAGATGCCACTACCAGAAAGGAGGAATGGGGCCAGAGAGGCAAAAATAGCAGACAATCACTCAAGTCTGGAGGAGTTAAAACTAGCTTGAGTCCAAGTCAGCCAAGTTTCTTGGGATTCATCATGGAGAAATCGAAAAGCTTTGAAGGTGACATGAAGAGTCTCTTCTTCCTAAAAGCCACTCTCCATTTGGAATCCATTCTTAGTACACTGGGTCAAGTAAATAGTCTTTAGACTATTTTAAATTCTTCTCGAGACTACTATAACTGGCCACAAACAGGATGTCATTGCCCAGGTCAGTTAAAATCACTTCTAAATATATGAAAGTCTGAAGAGCAGATTCCCCAGTGGAAGGAAAGGTTATAGCTTGGCATCTCTACTTGCATTCTTTATTTAATTCTCAACCCTGACAAGGAGGTGTCATTATTCCCATTTACAGATGAGGAAACTGACACTCAGCAAATGTGAATGACCTGCTAAAGGTGTGCAGGTATGAACATGGCCGGGTGGTATTTCTAATCCAAATGTGTTAGACTCCCTATAATAATTGGCCATCACTCTTCTCAGCAACAGCCATGAATAGTTCGTTCCCTTTTTGACTCCTTGTTCCATACTGAAGTGCTTTGTAAAGGAGGGAGGATCATCGTAAGTGAATCTGAGAGTCTCTACACACAAGCGACCGTTTCGTACTGACACCGAGTACAGGTGAGGATGCAACTCTATCACTTCCTACAAACCACCCTCTTCGCATCAGAATGTCTGGCTCTCCCTCGAAGCTCAAGGGCTGGTGCTTTTAAAACACCCTGAGGAAAATCCTTTCAGTCACTTTGAGTTGAGCAAGTATGAGACAGCAGACATTCTCCATTCCACAAAGGACCTGTCCAGTGTTTCTTGTATTCAGGGCACTTAGAAATCCCAAATCTCACAACAGCTAGCTTGACATGGGCAGAGATTTTGTTGAAGGGAAACACATCGTACTGCTAGAATTGTTTTGTAGTTGTTGTGGAGAGGTTTCATATTTATTTTCTTTTGAGATTGCAAATATGGTAGTCATGGACACCTCTTGAATTGATCAGCAGGGGTGGGATATTTGGGGGAAATTTTCCACATACAAGGAATTCCCTATTCAGGAGATTGTCAGAGATGATTGTTTATCTGAGACAACTGCTTTCCCTGAAATGTAGGTCAAAGAGTGCTGTGTTACTTGAGAGGATTCCCATCACATAATTCCCCATTGACATCCTCAGTGAAGATTTAGGAAGCTATAAAGCTGAATTTCTTGATTTCAGAAGAACTGAAGAACATTCTAGAATGCATCACTCATCTTGTTAGGCAGAGACCATGGAATGACCATCCATCCATTCCTTTATTCGCTTCATTCCTAGAGTTCCTGGCTGCATGACTGTTCATGACCAGTTCTCTATATGGTGACAGATTTGGCAGAAAGGCTGCTGGGCATGGGGACCCAAATGGTTAGCTAGACCGCTTCTTTCCCCGCAACTCTTCAGAGGTGGACTGGATTAGACCCTGGGGAGCATGCACACAGAAGCTGAGATTATCAAATAACTTCAAAAAAAAAATGACATATATTTCTTTCAAAATGTGTGCCAGGTGATGCAAAAATACACACACACACACACACACACACACACACACACACACAGATAGTCCACAAAGTTAGAATAGTGAAAAAGTACAAACATTATCAGCCTATAGATTTCTCTCCCAAGCCTGCAACTAACATGAGAATGAAGAACAAATAAGGAGTTCCATTCTTTCTTTATTTCAAAGCAGCCTGTAAAGTGAAAAATAGGACTTTTTAAAATTTGGGGTTCCCAGGACATCAGCAGTATGTATGCATGGGGCAGTTGCTCAATAAGTAATTGTTAAGTGAAAGAAAGAACCACTTACACAGCTGTGTAATTCCTTGGCACCTGGCAATTTCTTCTGGTATTGCTGTAACGTGTAAGAAATGTTTAATGTCCGTGGTTTTCTCAGTTCCCTCAGGAGCAGTCCCCGGGACAAGTACTGAAGTTTAAGTACCTTGACAGGTGATTCCTGGAGGCACGAGTAAAGGAGAGAGAATGTGAAATAGGGCCAGCTGGGAAGACAGCTAACAAAGGGTGGTTTCACAAACAGGTTATCACTGTGGAAACCACAGCTCAGTGCCCTCAGGGATGCTGGGCAAGCCATGTGGCCTCAGGGTCCTGGAGTATTTATTCAACTACTCCCTTCCACCCTTTTCTGATTGAGGCCTGTTTCTGGAGGTGTGAGCTCCCCCGCGCTGTGGTCTGTCCCACCTGTGAACCAGGCATGCTCCTGTGGCCAAAGAACACCCTCGGAGAGTTGCAGGTTCTTGAGGTAGGATGGCCTCGCATGTGTGGGAATGCTGTGTGCCACGTAAACCAGCAAGGTGTGCTGTGGTGGACAGACTCTGAGATGACCCCCAGTAGTGTCCCCGACTGCAGTATTTATACTCTCATGTAATTCTCTTCCCTTGAGTGTGGGCTGGACCTAATGGTTTTAGTCTAAGGAATAGAATACTATAGCAAAAATGATACATTGCTACTTCCTGTATTAGATCACAACAACAACCAAAAGGGTCTTGTTCACCCTTGTTCTCTCTCTCCTGGGAAAAGCTGGCAGCCTTGTTGTGAGCTGCCCTATGGAAAGGTCCATGAAATATGGTGAGGGACTGAGGCTCTCAGACCAACAGCCCACAAGGGACTGTAGCTTGCCAACAACCATGAGTGAGCTTGAAAGTGGATCCAGTTTTGAGAAAACAGCAGCCCATCTGACAGCCTCATTGCAACCGATGAGGACGTCGGAGCCAAAGGCACCCAGTAAAGTCCTACCCAGATTCCTGACCTGCAGAACCTGTGAGATAATAAATATGCTTGGTTTAAGCTGCTTAATTTGTTACACAGTATTATGTAATTGATACAGCTGCACTATAAAGACCAAAAGCTTTTCTATAACGTTCTAATGGCAAAGTAAGAGTTTCAGAAGAGGTATTGTTTTTACTACTAGGGTGCACTGCCCATAGCTTTCAAAAGACTTTCAGAGAAGGAATTCAAACAGGTCAGTGGAGTACTTGCCCAGCTTTTTATACTTGTAAGATTTATTTAACTGGGCCTAACTTACCATCTAGAACAATGACTCATTTATTAGACACAGTAACCGAAGTTATAATCTGAACAGATATTTTGAACAAAAATGTGTTACAGCCAAACGAGAATCAATTAACTTTACACAATTGATTCCTGACTCTTACATTTATTATGTGTTTGCCAAAGCTATCAAGTGAAATCCTGCAACTCTTGAAATATCTAAAGCTAGGAAAATAGTCATTCAATGGCACAAAGTCTGGGTGTATACAATATTGAAATACAGTTTGGGAAGTCATAAATTTGAGACCATCAGGATTTGTCTCCTAACTTGGGACAGAGCCATCATATAATGCTTCATCCTCATTTCAAACTTGAACATTCGACCTTGTCCTAAAAGGTAGTTAGTGAGACAAGTTATTTTACTATGGAATGTACCTGTTTTGATCACCCCCTCTTCACTCTGCTGGTAAGGGGATCCCCACCCTCGGGCTATGGGGTTGACCAAACATAAGACACCAACACCAGACAGATGAAGTTGATAGCAGTTTCTTAGTCACATATACTCACAATCTGGGGGTGGAGGACACCACATGCCACACAGGGCCACATGGTGGTTGTACTTGGGAATGGAGTGAATAATCAGGGACTGTGGTAGACAGGCTTTGTATTACCAAGAGACTAGGGTAACCCCTTGTCCCGGTGGAAGCGTATAGTTGGTTTATTTGAGTAATTCTATGGGCCGGCAGGGAGCTGAAACCCACCACTTGGGATACTCAGGAACTGTATTTGGTGCATTTGATAATGAGCCCAGGAGACCTTTTCCACAGAGCAAAGTGGGAAAGGAGACTTACAATTAGATCATTTGAGACCCTCCTGATTTCACCAAATGTCAAGCGAACACATGATATTAATTTCAAGTCTCACACTACAATACCCTTGGAACATTTCCCCACAAAGGACCCATGAGTCTTTTCACAGTTCCTCTTGAGATGTCAGTAAGTTGACTGTATAAGCTATTAGATTTCATCAAGACATAGTAAAATTTACATGCACTTTACCTACAGAAAGATGCATTTGTCCTTTTACAAATTCCCTCCTCAAATCCCTTTTTGGTTTAGAAAACTTGCTTGCTTGATCTCTACGATTTTACCAAAAAAAGTTCAAAGTCACAAAGTCATCCCTCAAGGACACAGATGATAATAAAGACTGGGTTTGATGAAGTCCAGGCCACAGTTTCTGTCCTGAAGGGAACCAGAAAGGGGAGAGGATACCTCCTCTGCATTTTCCTGGTCATATTTACAGTCATAGAAGCAGAGTTGCAGGCAACCCTCTATGGTCTGCCTCCAACAGTGAGACAGGTTGGCCCATCCTGGTGCCCAAGACCAACTGGGAAATTGAGACATTCAGAAGGAGCAGTTCTGGGAAATCTATCTCTGGATATTGCTGAGCACTGGACTAGACAGGCAATAAAGGTAGAGTAAATTTCTTTTGGCAAGTCTTAGTCCCTTCATAGTCCTCTTTCCTATGATAACACATTATCAGGTACAATCTTGCTTGGAATGGTGGGGTCCTTAAATGGGGCAAAACACACCTCAATTATGTAGCCAAGGAAACAGGAACCCAGAAGGGTAAAGTTTGCTTGAAGATCTCATAGCTGGTTAGTGGCTTTTAAAAAGTTCTATTCTTGGGGCACCTGGCTGGCACAGTTGGTTAAGCATCCAACTCTTGGTTTTGGCTCAGGTCATGATCTCACCACCCTGAGATCATGCCCTGATTGGGTTCCAAGCTCAGCTCTCTCTTCTTCCTCTGCCCCTCCCCACCCCCTGAGTGTATGCACATGCACTCTCTCTAAAATAAATAAGTCTTTAAAAAAAATAAAAATAAAAAGTTCTGTTCTCTA
The DNA here is from genome assembly GCF_017311325.1 of Ursus maritimus. Classification (NCBI taxonomy): domain Eukaryota; kingdom Metazoa; phylum Chordata; class Mammalia; order Carnivora; family Ursidae; genus Ursus; species Ursus maritimus. The sequence goes on from NW_024423786.1 coordinate 27,794,874, forward strand.
AGGACACTTGGTAGTATGTTAGGACAAACAAGGGGAACAAGGTGTGGATGTTGGAGTGAATTCAATCTGGGTTTGAATTCCAGCTTTCCCGTCCACCAAGAATGCCACACTGAGCACATGATTTGATGTCTCTGAGCCTCAATTTCCTCTTCTGTATGAATGGGTTGACAGAATATCTTGCCTGACACATAGAGTATGCATATATTCCCACATCTACTTATATATTTTTTTCATTGGTGGAAAATTTAAAAGTAAAACGCCTGTGATCAGCACAATTGAGGTAGAATTTGATGCCTGGTATGATTCCTGAGCTCTTTTCACTGTGCACACAGTTTCTCATTAAAGGGTAAACATGCCACAAATACAGCCTGTTAGAATTTTTTCGTACCTACCACATCACAGAGATGGCATCACTAGAGAAACATACTGAGAATGTATCAGGACCTGGTAATTAATACTTTTTTCACCAGCAACACTGGCACTCTTTTTCTGACTCTTTGAGGAAGACTCACAAGGTGGTTAAATGAATATTTACTTTCATTGTAAATGTATCTAGAGCTAGAAAGCAAAAGTAGACAATAGGTTGATGGGTAGATAGACAAGTTGTAATAGATCTGGAATCATCAAGAGTTCCATAGTCTTTTACCCCCCCCCCCAATAGCACTTTACCTCTTCACAGAATTGTAAAAATTCATTCAATGAATAGTTATTGCATGTCTACCATCCCTACCATGTAGAGATACTGGTCTATATAGCAATGAACAAAATGAGACAAAAAACACCCACTCTTCATTTAGCTTAAATCCCAGTGGATGAGTAGAGAGGCCATAAAAAATGAGGAAATAAATTCTGTTATCTAACAGGTGATGGAGGATAAATGCTATGGTGAAAACTGAATCAGGGAAAGAAGGTAGGGGTTCTGGGGGTGAGGGTTGTAAATTGAAATACAGGGATCTGAGAAGGCTGCTTTAAGGTGTCATTTAAACAAAGAGTTAAGGGTTCAGGGTATTTCAGTCACAGGCAACAGCAAGTACAAAGGTCCTGGGGCAGAATCAAAGCTGCAATGTTATATTCCAGTGAGAGCAAACAGATCAATGCAGCTGAGGGAAGTGAGTGGAGGAGAATAATAAAAGAGGCCAGAGATGTAAGGCAGAGGCAGATTGTGAAGGATTTACAGGCTAAGGAGGAAATAGTGACTCCTACTCCAAGTGAGATGAGAGTGTTGGGACACAGAAATGGAATGGTCTGATGTATGTTTAAAGGATCACTCTAGTTGCTGGATTGAGAATAGATTAGAAAATACAGGAGAGACAGAGGGAGAACCAGAGAGGGGACTACTACAGAACCAAAATGAGAGATAATGTTGGCTTAGATCATGGTGGTAATAGTGGAACTAGTAAGAAGTGTGAAAATTAGTAGAGGGAAACCTTACTAAAATGGAGTTGGGAGGCCGGCAGAGGGAATTCTCAAGCTGTACCACTCCCTGTCAATTGCAAATCAATGGGAAGAGATGGAGCTTGGTCTGGATACTACTTTAAAATTTATTTATTTATTTATTTGAAAGAAAGANTGTGTGTGTACAAGTTGAGGGAGAGGCAGAGAGAGCAAGAATCCTCAAACCAACTCCCCACTGAGTGGGGCTCCATTCCCAAACCCTGAGATCATGACCTCAGCTGAAATCAAGAGCCAGCCACTGAACCAGCTGAGCTACCCAGGTGCCCATGGATATGACTTTAGCTACTACTTTACTACCCCAGCAAGAGGAAGGAAGTCTTTCTTCCTCCCCCAGCAACAGCTCAGCCAATGAGGGACTGTCACAACTCAGCCAATGAGAAGCCACTATACTTCCAACACCCCGTTTACTCCAATGGACTTTTTATCTTTAAAAGCTTCCCAACATTTCCCTTTCTTCTATAAAAGAGCTGGTTTTCTCTTTTGTTGGGGACTTGACTATGGTTTTGCTGCAGCTGCTCTGCCCTGGATTGCAATTCTGATATTCCTTGGTTACCTCATCTTTTGCTAGTAAAATAACTGGCAGTTTTCTTTGTATTTATCCATTTATTTTTAAGTAGGCCCCATGCCCAGCATGGAGCCAACGCAGGGCTCCAACTCAAGACTGAGATGAGACCTGAGCTGAGATTAAGAACCTGTTGCTTAACCAACTGAGCCACCCAAGCACGCCTGGCAGTTTTATTCTTTAATTTAAAAAAAAAAAATCTTTTTTAAGGTTTTATTTATTTACTTGAGAGGGAGAATGCACCAATGGGGTGGGAAGGAGAGGGAGAAGCAGGCTCCCCGCTGAGCAGGGAGCCCAACTGGGGGCTCAATCCCAGGACCGTGGAATCACAACCTGAGCAGAAGACAGGAAGGCAGATGCTTAACCAACTGAGCCACCCAGGGGGCCCCTGGCAGTTTGTTGTTGTTGTTGTTGTTGTTGTTTTAAGGTTAACAGAAGCTATGTGATTCTGGAAATACTTCAAAGGTAAAACCAACAGGACATACTGAGATGAGAGAAATAAAATGAAGAGTTGAGGGTGACTCCAGAGTTTCTGCTAGAGTCACTAGGAGGAAACCACATTTATAAGAGCAAGGAGAGGGGATTTGCATGAAGTGGGGATGGGAGTGTTAGGAGTTTGTGGAGGAATGTGTTAAGTTTGAAATGCCTACTAGCCAATCAAGTGGAGGTTTCAAGGGCACAGTTATGTAGGAGTCCAGATTGAGTGGAGAGGGTCAGGTAAGAGATTTCAATTTGAAGACCAGGGGTGGAGCTTGGGGGCTTCTAACGTTTATGAGGGAGAGGTGAAGGAGCTAGTGCTTCTTCCTTCCCATCTGAGCTTGAGTTTTCACCAAAACGTGTTCTCCCCCGAACCGCATTTCCCACCAGTGGTGAGGAAACGCCTGGATGGAAAGCCTGGCTGTTGAAGAATGGTTCTTAGAGAGGCCAACTAGCAGGTGCCTGCGTTAGTTTTCTGCGGCCTGTGTCCAAGCGGCCCCTGATTTCATTCCCCTTCACTTCAGGCATAGCAGAGGGAAAGAGACTTGCTTCTTTGGGACTTGGGCACAAGAAGGAAGTTGCACCAGTCATTCAAGCCCCCACTCTGCCACCCCTGCGCTCAGGACTGCTGCTTGGAAGCACTGGGTATTTTTCCACTGGAGAAGTGCTTAGTGGATGTGGTGATAAAAACTCTTCCTGGAAGATGACTCAGCTGCTTCTGGTCTTCTGCCAAAGTCTTGTTCAAGAGGGGGTTGAAGGAGGTTCCAGACCGGGAGGACGGAACACCTGCAGCAAGAATGTTCTGTGGGGCAGACTTCCACCTCTTACGCTTCCTTGCCCCAGGTGACCTGCGTAATAGTGGCTCATGTTTCTCCAGGCATATTGGGTGCCAGGTACACAAAATAACACCTTAGAGATGAGAAAAGAAGGCTTGAAGAAGTTAGGTGACACACCCAAGGCCATTCTGAGCCTGTGCTCTTGATCACTACTTCTCTGGCCTTTCTGAGCAGAACCAGCTTCCTCCTGGTGCCTCTCCTCAGGGGTCTTTACATCAGAAACGGGGAGCTGGCTCTCTCTCTTTTGCCTTCCTTCCTCCTTAAACCCTGTTGGAGAGTAACAGAAGCTCCTTACTCATGCCTCAGCTGTTAACTCTTTTATAAGAAGACAAGTTCCAGGGGGAAAAGGCAAAACATACTTCTGGGTAAGTCAGGTCATGTGTACAAAGCTATCTTTGAGGTACAATACACATGGAGCCCCAAACTTGCTTGTATTTTGAACTCACAACATTGTTAGCATGACTTTGCTTCTTTTCCTGGAAGAGAAAAACCAGTGCATTATCTGGAAAATCCCTCTGGTTTGATACATAGTTCACCATTTTATTTCAGCTCCCCAATGTATATAATTGCTGCCAGAAATACAGACATTTTCCCAGGTAAGAGCATCTGCCATTGGAAGTTGCAGGGAACGAGGAGGCCTCTTGGCTATGGCTCCCCATCATCTCTGCCAGCACTGGGGCCCTGAGCTGTACTGTTCCCACATCCAGAGTAAAGAATGATTTTTACCCCAAATGGGAACAATGTTTCTGTATTTATAAATCTGAGAAATTCAGACACATCTGCTCATATTTACACCAATTCTGTTGCGGCTGTAAAATTGCATATGCTATTTTGATGAAACTTTATCTTAATTTCATTACCAGCCTGAGTAATCATGTGATAATTGCCGGATTTCCAAGTGACTGGGCAAAAATGATATTTAGAGGGTTGTTTTTTTTTTTTTTTAGTTTTTCCTTTTAGACTCATGACTTTAATAAAAAATTCTTCTATTTTATCTTCCTAAATGGAAGCCAAAGTAATATATTTTCAAGCTAGTCATTTGTCCATACTTTGAAGGAAAAATGGTTGACTATACCTTAAAGAGGGGGTCATTGATGGTCTTGGTGATGGTCCAGTCCAGGCACAGAGCTGCTACATTAAAGTCTATTCGAGGTGAAGAAGGATGCTGTAGAAGAGAGAGCTCAGGGTTTGGCTTCAAACAAACCTGGGTTAACAGTCAAGTGCCTTCACTACCTAGATAGCTGTGTTACCTTTAGCAAATAAGTCACATAACATCTCTGAGCCTTATTTTCTCATCTAGAAAATAGTGTTTTTTTTTTTAATAACTACATTCTGTGAATCTTTGTGATTAGATAGATAGTGCTTAGGGTGATGTCTTGCACACAGTAGATCATGAAAAATTATAGCTTTTACCATTTTTATTACCACCTTTCAAACCTGTGTCTGTCTGATGTGATATAACATATACTGCTTAAAGTATTATCATGAAAGATTTCACTATTTGTGTGACTGGGACAATACTTTGTTCTGGGGATAATTTTGTCCCTTATAGGAAACCCAGGCCACCATGTTGCACAATACTTCTCCAGGGCATGCCATTCACATTTTGGTCCACATGAATGGCCTCCCTTAGAGTTATGCATTAGAAAACCTGGAGGGGCTTAGCCTAGAAGTCAACAACCTATACGGCTCTCAAAAGCCCCCCCCCCTTGCTTTCCAAGCTGACCCAGTCCTGCTGGCAGGTTTTAGGACCACCTAGAATCATGACAGTATCACTGTGTGGATCCCAAGCAGCCACTACTTAAGTGTCTCAGGTTGCTGCATCCCTCTCACCAAGCTGGGTCTCCTTGGATATGACCTTGATTGAAATAAGCCTAAGTCTGTTAAAACCCACTGGACATCTCTCTTCTGGCTATCTGTGGTGATAACAAATCCTACATTCTACAATCTAATGGGCCATCTCTAATTTCAGTTCGGCCACGCCTATCCTACCTTTGAGGTCCAAATATGTATCAAAGGCATAATACTTCTTTTGGTTTCAACTTAGACAAAAACTTTGAACTGGGAAGTTGGCACCTTGAGTTCTAGTCCTAGCTCTTCTACAAATGAAATGTATGATTTTAGGCAAGTGTTGTAGATTGCAAAATGATCACAAGATATTCTCATGTCTGTGTGCATACTCATCTGCAGTGTGATTTTGTATCCAATCAAGAGGTGCCATCTAATTCTCAACCCCCTGAAGACATGCTTGGCTAAGTGACATGCTCAGTCAATGAAACATTAACAAATACAGCGCAAACAGTGCCTTTTAAAGTGTTTGCACATTGGGCATTGCTCTCTTTGGCTGCTGAGATCCATGCTGCCATATGTGAGCAAGTTCAGACTAGCCAGCTGGATGATGCTGTAGTTAAGCCTATAACCAGGCTGTGAATGATGTCCTACTAGATTAACTGGTCGTCCAACTGTAAGAAATGTAGTGAGATTATTCTAAATTATTCAGCCTCAGCTAAGATGAGAACTTAAGTCAGACCAGAAAACCCACCCTGGTAACCCACAAAATCATGAGCAAATATATGATTGTTGTTTTAATCCATTGATGTTGGGGAGGGTTTGTAAATAGCTAAAGCCAACTGATACAGTAATTCAATTTCTTTCTCTGATTCTCTTTTCATGGCTTGAAAATGAGAGTATTGAATCAGATCAGGGCTGTTAAGTACAATGCACAAGAGCAACCATCTTCCTAACCCAAGACTATATGTTAATTGATCACAGCACACTTTCTCGTTGGACCCAGAAATAGTGACACAATGCTTCTTATTCCAGCACTTCAGCAGCTACCCACAATCCACAGTGCGGGCAATGCGTTAATGCCCATTTGCCAGCTCTGTTTCACACCAGTAATTCTCAACCCTGACCAATCACCACCACTCCCTAACCAGTCCCCCAGGGAGAGGTATAGATGTCAGAATGGCATTCTACTTTGTTGAAATCACATTTGGTAGGTTTGGGTCAGCCTGGAATCTCAAGGTTTCCAGGTGATTCTAATAAAGAGACAGGTTTGGGAATAGTAGACAGAATGATTTCTTAGGTGTTTTCCAACCCAATCCTTTGGTTATTCTAAGCAAAGCATTGTCCTTAATCTTAGATTTGACTGGATAATAACAATACCTTCTATCCCTAAGTAATCCCATGCAAACATACATGAGTCTTAAAATGAATCACTCACACTACTTTGAGTAACCTAGGGTTCTCCTCTAAATATCATTCTTCAGTATGCAATAAGCCAGAAGATCCTCTTAAAAATTCAGAAGGAGAGAGAGATTCAGGATAAGGTAATTTAACTGGTTAATTCTCTAGAGGCATAAATCATGAATCCTGCTGTGAAAGAGTGAGTTCACAGTATTGGTAAGAAGAATCCACACTTGTGCTTCCAAACAGTGACCTAGCATGTGACATACATACAGTTACCTGTAAACCAAGGCCTCTAGATTAGAACATTGAAAGATAACCACAAAGTGCCAATAATAATACTGACAGCTAATGCTTCTTAAGTGCCTTCTATGTGCCAAGCGGGGTGCCAAGACTTTGTTATTTTATCTCACTGACTCCTCTGAATAACTCCATGAAATAGGGACTTTTATTATTCCCATTTAATGGACAAAGAAAGTGAGTTGCCAAGGTAGAAGTAACTTATCTGGGGTCACATAGCTAGTGGGTGGCAGAGCCAGGCAGAGTATACATAGATCTGACTCCAAATCCTCCATTCTACACTAGTGTGCCACACAGCCTCTCAATGATGCTCTCATTAATGCACAGGAAACATGAGCAAATTCCCGAAAGACAGCCTTCTTAAACACACCAACTGTGACAGAATGTTAAATCAAATTAAAACCATGAAAGAAAATGAAGCCTTGGTTCCTTCTCCTTACATTTTCTCATCAAAACTCACAATCCCATTATGTTTATTGCTCCCTTTGTTCCAGTTTCTTCTTAAAAAGAAGTTTTGATTGACGGCTTCTTGGAAGTCACTATAATTTAATCTACTTACCTTCTCTTTCATCATTTTATTTTGTTTCCTCTCTACTGTTTCTATACAAAGGGAGAAAAATATCTCTATTCTTTTGCTTTTTCTGTATTATTCTATTTGGAAAATCTTGGAGGGCTTTCTGTGTTGTTCTTTACTTTTCCAAATTCTACCATTTCCAGGAAGTAAGTCATATATTCAAGAGGATGAAAAGCAGGAGAGCTTGGCTCCAATTATTTGTTTTCTAAATGAGAATGGAGAAATTACTAAAGATGATAGAATATTCCCATTCATTCATGCAACAGACGCATAGGTAATTGAGTACAAAAGGCTTGACCTTTGATAAGTTTACTGGAACATTCCATCTGCTGGAAGAGAGAGTCATAAGTTAGATAATCATATCGATAAATGTGCAGTTATATTGAGAATACCAGAGGAGAACTATAGGGCCCAGTAAAACTTGTTCAGGAAGGCCTCATCAGGAAGGCCATGGAAGCTTTTTTGAGGAAAAGATACATGAGATAAATTAACTAGAAGAAGGAGAGGCTGGGGCAAGAATGTACTGAGCAGAGAGAACAGTCCACAGCGCTGTGGGGAGACAGATTTGAAAGACCAGTGTAGTGAGAGCAGAAAATGAAGAGTGTGTTGTGTCTGAAGAGGCAGGCAGGGAGATCACCATCCTGGACATGCAGATCAGGACGTGGATTTCAGATTTTATTTCCAGAGTGATGAATACATTGGAGGATAATGATCAAGGGTTCACTCAGATTTGGATTATGAAAAGATCACTCTAGCTATAGTGACTCATAAAATACTTCCCCATAGAAACACCTTGTTCATCATTGACTTTTGGCACAAAATAAACAAGTCTCCAACAATTTTCTTTTCAGCAGGCAGAGGCCATGGCATAAGTGAAATGATCTCAGGAAACTTAGTTTGCAAAATCCTTGTTATTGAGTTGAGCAGTGAAGTAATCTTCCCAAATGTTATGTCATTAACAAAGAAGATAGAGCATCCTAAACTCCCAAGAGCTAAGAAGACTTTAGCCTGGATTCATTTCTCCATTTCTTGCAGTGATCAAGGCCCTTTGGGAATTATCATGAGCAGCAACAGCAGCATCTCTACATTTAAATAGCTTTTCTAGAGTTTATAAAACACTTCTACAAACATTACTGAAAATTAATAATAATAATCAACACTCTTGAGAGCTAATCAAGGGCTCCAAACTGTTCTAATTTACTTCTTACCATATCTTGTAGATAGGTGGGTAACAATTATGCTCATTTTAAAGATGAGGAAGCTGCAGTGCAGAGAGATGCACTGAATGATTGAACTCACAGGTTCGGTTTGCAAGTGATGAAGGTGGGGCTTGACCCCAGGTCTGCTGATTTCTAGTCGGAAACTTCACAACTATGCATTGTAGCAATTCCCAGACTGCCTGGACTTAATTCTTGCCCAGATCGTTTACTCACCATGTGAGTGTGGACAAGTTTTAACTTTTCTGAGGTTCAGTTTCCTGATTTATAAATGTGGATAATAATAGAACAACTTGGAAGAGTTATAAAAAAAATAAATTAATACGCATAATACACTTAGAACTTCTGAATACGTAGTAAAGGCTCAATCAGTATTAGGTATTATTATTACCATTATTATTGTGTATGTTCCACCATACTGTGCTGTTTTGGGTGGGGCAGAGAATCCCTAAAAATAAAAAAAATATATTATTTTTTAAAACAGCTAAAATTCATTAGGCAGGTATTCTTAGTTTTTAAAGTGTTTTACAATGAGGTAGGCATTACTATTATTTTCTTTTTTACTGATGAAGAAATTAAAGCATAGAGATTAAAAGTGATTTATTCAGAGTCCCTAAACTGAAATGTCGCAGGGCCAATATTTAAAGATAGGTAATTCCGACCCCAAAGGCCACAGGCCTGGAAACCTCACTGGTCTGACCGAAAACACTGGGATTTATTGAGAGACGACTGAAATGAGAAGCCGTGGATGGCAAAGGTAGCCAGAGGGCAGCAGGAACTGAGAATTGAGAGAAAAAAGCTTGTTGGAAATGGATTTTCCTTCGGACCAGTTGAGTCCCCTGGCAGAGTTTTTAAAGGCTGAGAATTTTAAGGATGTACACATCTGTGGGAGAAGAAGATGTTAACAAAAGCATAAAATGTCTTTGTTGATGAGAAGCTAGCATTTTTAGATGAAATTACTACAAGGTAAAACTTAGAAACTAAGGTCTACAAGGCTTCCCAGCCAAGAAAAACAAAACAGAGTAGGTTTCCAATGGATAGGATTATCTAAATGATTTAATATGAAATTGATTTTGTCCATTTTCAAGGCATATTTTTCATGTCTTTCCTTCTTATAACCCTTTCTTGCTATTCATCCTGGTTTACTCCATGTCTGAGGATGGAGGGTTTAATTGGTATTACTTATTCAGTAAGACAACTTCTGTTCCCAACTGTAAGGTGTCCAGCAATGCTAGTCCCAATCTTTTAAATGGGTAGGTAATGTAAAATCTGTTAGAAGAGCAAATAACATATTTATCTGACTCAAGAATGAGCATTTGCTCTCTCAGACAGGAGTGTCTGTCCTCTTGGCACTCTGAAGCTGGGATGGTCTTGAGGATTTCTATCCACCCCCTTTTATTTTAGGCTTATTTCTCTCTTGCTCTGGATGATGCCACCAAATTCAAGAATTTGTTACAGACATGTGAATCTTGCTTTGTGGTAGGAAATGATCATTGTCTGTCCTGAGTAAAATAAAATCAAAAGAAGAACAACTGGCCCTGTTGAAAAAGAGTCTTTATGAAAGTTTAATGCAATTTGCCCATGTGGTCAAGATTGATTTATTAAAAAACATATGTTGGGTTTGAAATACAAATAAATATTGTGCGTTTTCCCATTTAGAGCTTTCATAAAGACCATATCGTATGCTGGCAGTACTATTGGGGTGTGCACATTTCATTTATTTGATGTTCATAATCATTTCATTGCCTTTAAATGTTAGCTTACCTTACTGTGAGGTATAAATAAGGAGTATATGAAATGAGGCATTTCATAAATCATCCTAAATAATTCCAAATTATGCTGTTAATGTAGCAGGACGTGCTTGGCTCTTTCAGAGAGGTGTTATTATGCATGCCCATGTCTGAATACATTTACCATCTATTCTATAATAGGTAGAATGTAAGACCATCTCAGGTTCACATAAAATACATGATACTTTTTATATAAAGATAAAACTAAAGACCCATTAATATAACCAAGTATGTGCATTGAGTTTTCTCCCACAGTAATTATAGGTCACAAAAATATTTTTAAATTGCTAAGGCACTTTAATCCCTCTAAAAAGGGCTTGAACTGCCATGACAAAGGGCATGGATTTCAAGGTGGTGAATTAAGGTTAAAGCGGCAGTGAATGGCCATCCAGACTCAGTCTTTTTTCATGTGAACCTGTCAACCAAAGTGTCAGATTTAAGGTTTGACCTCATTAGAACTCAATAGCCGAGAAATATAATTCTGTAGACAAGGCCCTACTTGCAATCTAAGAAAAACCCTGGATATCTCTTATCTTACCCAGTAATTAACCAGTTGCTAAGTTGGGTTGTATGCATGTAAAAATAAAAAAGAATGAATTTGAGTGAGGCTAAGTATAGAAGCCAAGATCCAGATTCTATTGTATTAGACTTCTGCATGACTCAACCAATTCCCATAGGTTGACAACCAGTCTAATTTTAAATCTAGAGACTTTATAGCCGTAAAAAGTATTTCCTAATTAGGTAAGGAATTTGCCTGTCATTCTCCACTCTTGTAGTTATTATAAGACAGTCATTTACATTTTGAACTCACCATTCAAATGGAAACTCAGAGATTTCCAATTTTGTTCCAAGCCCCATTTGACTTCCAAGAAATGTCCCTAATTATTTTAGATGTGGTTTAATCACTAAACTATTATGGGAACTGAGCTGGAATTTCAGTAAGCAGAGCTACAATGACAAGACTTAACTGTCATTCACACTGACCAAATCTCAAAGGCACAATAAATGATAGAAACTCATTTAATTACCATTCTTTCATGACAGTAAAAATTATTGTAAATTATGCAGATAAGTAATTCATCACGGAGAATATGTAAAAAATCTAGGTCTGTGATATTAAATAATGTTGACTCAAGGCTTTGTGAAAATTAAAATTATAGAGCAGGAGGATAAACTTTGCCCTCATACTTAGTACAAATGAAGTCTTGTTTGAATATCTCTAGTCTTACCGACTCTTCAATCATAGTACAATTGTGCAATGCAGAGAGATACTAAAAATTTCACAAACATTTACTTCAAACCAATTGATTAGGTGTTTATGTAGTGCCTACTATGCACAGACCCTTGTATTAAGCTCTAGTTCACAGAGCCATTTTGGTCTCATTGGAATTCAAACTTGTGCTGCCAGTCCATTTCTTTTTTTTTTTTTTTAAGATTTTATTTATTTATTTGACAGAGAGAGAGACAGCCAGTGAGAGAGGGAACACAAGCAGGGAGAGTGGGAGAGGAAGAAGCAGGCTCCCAGCGGAGGAGCCTGATGTGGGGCTTGATCCCAGGACTCGGATCACGCCCTGAGCTGAAGGCAGATGCTTAACGACTGAGCCACCCAGGCGCCCCTGCCTGTCCATTTCTTAGAGTGGTAAGAGTGGTAAAAATTCTTGCCTTATCCCAACAAAATTTCTCCTAAATTCCTTCCAAATTCAGAAGGATTTGTTTAAAAAATTATTCTACCTTGTCAAAAACTGAAGTTTCAGCTCGTGTGTTAATGAATGACATGTTTGTTTCCAAGTTCAGTGATTTTTCCCTTACATAAGATAGCCTTTTTTAAAGTTGTGCAAATGAAACTGGTAATGAAAACCAACACTATGACTGAGCTAAGCATGTGGCAAAAGCGAATTTTGAGAAAGGGTACTGATATTATGAGAGGAAGAGGAACCTAGGTAAAGCACTATAGTACAGAGAGTAGGAGAATCAGAGACAACCACAGGAGTACTGGAAGTCTGAAGAGCTGGGATACTTCTCCCAGGAAAGTACACCAAAAAAGAAATGAGGACAGCAAAGACTATTATTACCAGCATTTTTTAATGCCTAACGTCCCAGGAATTGTATTAAGCACTTTACATACATTATCTTATTAAATCCTCATAATAACAGCCATTCCCTACCACTTATTTTTCTGTTGAGAAAACTGAGCCATAGAAAGGTTGATCAACTTGCCCAGGGACACACACAACTGGAAAGTGGCAGAGCCAGGATTCAACCCTAGGTCTGCCTCCAGAGTTGAAATTCTTAATCACTACATTCTAGTTCCTCACAAATATAGATTTCACAAATCTAAGAGTTGGCACTGCTTGGATCATGACAGCACAGAGGTGTGGTGTTAGTCCACTCCATAAATGGCACTTCAACTGGCCCAAGTCAAAATCATAGGAGCAATCCTTAGATAATGCTATTCCATCCTTTACCCCTAACTGCCAGGGGTTCTACCTCAACAGTGTGTCCCAAATCTGGCCCCTGTTCCCCAGCTCCACTGCACTGTCTTAGACCTCAGAAGTTGTCATCTCTTACCTAGACTACTAAAATGGCCTCTAAATGGTCTTGTATCCACTGTCAATTCCTTACTCATTTTGCACTTCTCAGCCAAAGTAACTTTTAAAAGTAAATCAGGTTATAATAGTACCCTGTTTAGAATTTCCTGATAGATTACTATAACTTATTGAATAAAATCCAAAATCTTTTCCATAGCTTACAAGGTCCTTCATCATCTGTTCTGTCTATATTCACCTCCAATAACCTTTATCCCATTATAGTTTGATCTGATTATATCTGTCTTTCTGTTCTTTGAATGTGCCAAAGAGGTTCCATACTGGGGCCATTGCTCCTCCCTCTGCTGGAGTGCTTTTTCTCCATGTGTGTTCCGGATAGTCCCTTTCATCATTCAGGTTCTGGTTAAAGCATCATTTCCTCCATGAATCCTTCTTTAAACCCCCAGTTTCATTGCCCCCAGCCTTTTAGACACCCTGTTTAGACACTGTTTTTGTTTGTTCATAGCACTTATCACTACCTGATAGTATGCCATTCATTATGTGTTTGTTATCTGCCTCTCCCAATCTCGAATATAATTTCTATGGGAGTAGGATCTTAACTTATATTTTTCCGTCATTTTCCAGCACTGAGAACACTGCCTGGAACATATTAGTTGCTTACAAAATACCAAAGATTGCATGACTGAATGAATAAAGGAGCACAGAATGTAAGGTCAGAGAAATTAAATGAGACTTAATCATGGTTCCTTGGCTAGTACAGGGTAAAGCCGGGACCAGTAAGCTAAGACCCAGATGGTGCTGACATCTCTAAATGCTAGAGAACTCAGAACTCAAAGGGTCAGAAGAGAGTCCGTATTTGAATTAAGTCTTAAAGAGAGCAGGATTTTGACACATAGACATCGAGGATAGGCAATCCAAGTAGGGGGTATAGCGTGGGCTAAGGCAGAGAGGTGGAGAGGTTCAGGGCAAGCATGTTCCCCTACAAGAACAAAATATCACATCGCCTGAGATAAGCAAAGTAGAGAAAAGGGTTGATGTATCGGCCTCCCACTCTGAAGCCTTCAAGCTTGTGGAACAGTTTTTGCAACTGACACTACAGTTAAGAGATTCTTAATTGTACCTTTTCAGCTTTTAGCTCATCTATGGCAATGCCTAGCTTACTTCTATTCTGCCTCCGTTATGAAGCTCTCACACAGCTCAAGTGTAATTACCATAAAGTTGCTTTAGACTCTGACAACACAGTGCGAGCAAAACTTGGTACTAGGTGGGAAGGAGAGGGAGTCCAGAGACAGGGATTCTTAACTCTCCGAAGGACCTCAGGTAGGTGTTTTCACCTGTTTATATCTCAGTTTACTCACCTAGTAAGATCTAGCTCTCCAGTAAATTTCTAAAAGTCTTTGGTTTGGTGTAGAGAATTGGTTACCACTCACTGAGTCCTCAAGTCATTCACTTATATGTTCATCTATGCTTGTTTATTGATTGTGTTTTTTATGGGGAGCATATCAGTTTCTTGGGGCTGCCGCAGCACAGTAGCATAAACTGGGTGGCTTAAAACCATAAGAATTTATTCTCTCTAATTTCTGGAGGCCTGAAGTCCCAAATCAAGTGTTGATAGGGCCATACCCCCTCCAGTGTCTCTAAAGGAGAAACTTTCTTTGCCTTTTCCAGCTTCAGGTGGCCCTGGGCCTTCCTGGTCTTATGGTAGCCGAACCCCAGTCTCTGCCTCTCCACCTCCACATAGTTGCCTGCTCCACATATTTCTTTGTGCCCTTCCTTGGCTCCAAACCTGCTTCTACCACTTCTTCCATGTATGACCTTGAACATGGTATGACATGTAATCATCTAGGAGTGTCCAGATGATTCAATGAGATTATATACATATTTTGCAGTTCAGCATATGACTGGCACACGGCCAGTGTTCAGTAAATACCTCCTTGGAACGGTTATCTTCTTTAGTAAAACATGTCCAATGATGGGGTTGTCTGTTCATCCAGAAAACAAATTTGTGTCCACACCAAACCACCACAAAGGAGAGTAGAGGTAGTTACTGGGAAATTAAAACACCCCAAAATCTAACCATAGAAAGCATGGGCCTGAAGTACCCAGACTGACTCTCTGCATTGATTGTATTATCCAGATAAATGTTCAGTTGCCGCCTTAGTGACATCCAAATAGACAAAGGCTGGATTTAAGGTTCATTCAATACCCTTTTACTTTCTAATGGGCAATTTCGGGTGCACCCAGCAGTCTTGGCAAGATGTAGTTAATATTCGTAGATTCCTTGGTGTAGGAAGCCTATTATGCTTAAAACAAACAATCTTTTTTATTCCCTGAAATCTTGACAGTAGGAACAAAAATCCAATATGTAGAGATTTTTGCCCTTAAACTTCCATGGTTTATATACTTCAAAGAAGGCATATCCTGACCGTGGTGGCCTGAGGCTTCTTGCTGTCTGTGCTGGCGCTGAAGATGACCTGGCCTCTGCTGGCTTCTCTAGCCCCACCATCCATACATACATTCAGTAGATATTCTGGAGTAACAGGGATCCTCTTCTATGCCCCATCCACTTTTTAGACACGAAGAACACCTTCAGTAACTTATCAGGTTTATCAGATACAGATTTTTCTAGGGTTTTTGAGTTCTGACACAGGATCTAAGAAATCTGACCATGGCCTCTTTAGCATATTACAGGACAAGTTACCATTTCTCATGATACAGGGCAAATCTGACAGAAATGGTCCATGTCTTCTGGAAAATTCCATGTTCACAGTATTGCACTGAGAGGAGGAAAAGTGGGGTAGGATTGCTGAGAGTGGGCTGGAGGAAGGTGTCCTTATCAATTCTTTCCCCCACTGTCAGGTTTGATCTGTGTCCCTGGGCGTGTTGAATACCCTAAGATACTGCCATCTGAGCAAATCCCTTAAGTTATATTACTGCATGAATCTGGAGACCAAGGTTAGAGCAAGGCCATGGTACTAGTGCATCCCCTTTATTTGATATCACCCCCATAATGATGGCAGCAACTATGTCTGTCTTGTTTATCATTATGCCTGTCTCCTGGGACACAGTAAGTGTTCAGTAAATATTTGTGAAAAGAAGAGAGGGAGGGAGGGAGGGAGGGAGGGAGGAGCAAATACTTGTGACTGAGCTATATTCTCTATTCAACTGTGACTTCTAACTTTCTGCCCTATTGATACGATATCTTTACCTTACAGCTGACACATGGTCTGACCCTGTTAGGGCCTCTCTATTCAGCCTTACAGACTTAATTCCTACTATTTACCTCCTTCTCTCTCTGCCCCCAGTTTGAACTCCCAAGAGACAGACAATCACAGGGGCTCACTGTATCTTTTTTATTGCTGAACTCTGCTACTTCACAGGTCATTAGTCGTTAATGGCTTGACTAACTTTATGCCAGATGCTCACTCTTAGGCCAATCAGCTATGGTTAAACGTATTAGGCAATTTTCAGGATATTTACTTTATAAATATTTTCCAGAGAAAAATGCAAATCTTCCAAGATGAGCCCATTTAATGGCATACCAATTTTTTTTTAAGCAGCAGTAGCTCATTACCATATTGGCCAATGTATTAAACAAAGACAGATACATCTGAGACCAAAATCATCTTATTAAAATGACAAGGAAACCAATAAAATGCATCATCCATATAGCTTAGGAGACTAAGCCTGACTCATTCCAAGAAAACTGTCCCAATGGGAGTGCCTATAAAATCCTTCTCTGTTCCTCCACTTTCTACTCCACATTATCTCCATGTCAGTGAATTATTTTCACACAATAAAAGCACCCGTATAGGAAATATTTACAAATGTAAATCTGCTCACTCCCATTTGAAGAGACCCTTATTTGCTTCATTATTTCAGAGTCCAATTTACACCATTTCCCTGTTGCTCCAGCCATTGGCACATGTGGAGAGAAGCAGGCATGAAATAAATTGTCGTTTTCCAAGACATCACTGTCCTTTGCTTGAATAATAAAAAGGCCTAATGTGTTGGGACAAAATTGAAAAAAGAGAATGTTTTCTAATTTTTAGATGTTAAGATGTGTGATTAAATGGAGAATTTGTGGCAATTAAGGGCTTAGCAAAGCTTAAACAGCAATGTTTATGGTCCTTTTATAATGATACCAGAGTCTGTGTTCAGCACACCACTGCATCCAACTCTCCAAGCCTCCCATAAGCTTACAAATGATCTTTCATTTATTTTAAATCAATCAAGTGTCCCTAGAGGACTTTACCAGAAACCCAAATATAATTACATAAACACACAGGGTTCCTAACTATGCATGTGTTATTCCAACAGAAAAATATGAGTGTAATACAGAAAGAGTGAAGGTTTATAAAATGCATTTTAATGTCTTATGAATAAGTGTTGGATATATATACCTTAGCTTAAAAAAAAAAGGAGGAATAAGCACAGAAGATATGATTAGACCCTTACTGTGGTTGAAATTTCCCCAAAGTAGCCTCTCCTCATTTAAATGAAGTTTACTCTGTTTCATGGTCTCCATTGCGCTAACATACTTATTCAAATCCTAGGAAATTGCTAACTTCATCAGCAATTGGCAATGCAAGAGCCTGAGGATATAACAGGTCTTTTATTTATTCATTAGATCTATATAACATCTCTTTTCCAAAGAGCTCCAGGCCCTGTAGAGAATGTTTAACTGATGTTACACCAAAGTTTCATGGAAAGGAGAGCAGAGCTGTGTCTAAGGAGAAGTGGCAGCAGAGGAGGGACAACAAGAAGGAAGTATAGAAGGAAATGGGAGATATTTATGGTGGGCAAGAGACACAGGAAGTCTTTAAAATGCCAAAATAAAAATGTGACATCCCAGTGCTGCCTCTCTCTAGTTAGTCCAGATAACGAGATGATGACAGATGTTCCATTTCTGTGAAGGAAAACTTTTGACTCTCTTTCTTAGAATTACACATGCAGGGCAAGCTTCTAGGAGTCTCATTTCAGCAGAGATGTTAAATTCACAATCTATATGCTGATAAAATTTAATATTCAAATCCAGTGTTATTTATGTTAACACATTTTAGTAAGTCTACTAAAGTTCCCTCCCACTTCTCCTGGATCTCTCATGACCAAGTTTTTCATAGTGCATGCCTTTTGGAAAATACTGAAAATCAGAAGAAGAATGGGTGGAAGGTGGCAGCATTGCTATTTATTAGATTGTAATAGTATGTAATTAATTGGAAACTCTGCTGTGACATGCTCCCCACTCTTCCCTGGCCACGGACAGGGAGGAGGGTCCTGGGGTGAGAGCTCTTGGCGCAAAACTGTTGTTTGACTCCTTCTGTGACACTTAATCTCTTGAATTGTGGATCCAGCCAGGTTCATGCCAATTTCAACACTTAGCAGTAAACAGAAAGTAAGGGAGAGGGTTATGATGAGATCATGGAAAATATGTGGCTTCAAAATTTTTCATTTTGTGGGAAAAAGAGGAGCCTAAATAGCTCAAGTTTTTTTATACCCCTATTGGTATTAAACATTGTTTATTAAAGCACTGATAACCACTTGTTTTCAAAATTAAACGCTAACATTCCAAAAAGTTAATGTAAATAAATAAGTCTAGTGCTGATGAAGAGGAATCAGAAGGGATAGATCCTGGAATTTTTAGTTTAACACTGAAAGGCTGGGTGGTAGAAGATAAACAGGTAGGCGGATGCTTACTCCCAGACAAGTACTTCTTTCAGAACACACTGGGGACTTACAGAAAAACAAATGCTCTTCTCCAGAACCAGGATTTCGGTTGAATTTAACTTAGAACTATTCAGTTTGTTGGACAGCTACGTTGTGCTTGGAGCAGAGGCATGTCCCTAGCTCACCTTGTGTGGAATCCCACGAGTGGTGCCACATTATAATAAAATAGTCTCATTTTTTCTATACACATTCTTTTGTATCTTCAAACCAGCTCTTTCATCAGAACACTGTAAGAAACCAGTGAAATACAAATCTTTGTTGTCCATGAGCATTTTTTCTAAATGGTTGAAAAAATTATGTGACAAATTTTTATTCCCATTCTTTTAGAAAACAATTTATCTTTAGTGGCTCTCTGGAGAAAACTCATGTTTGAGTTCAAATAACAATAAATGAATTCCAAATCAGGAGAATTAATTAGTAGTGGGTTATTTGTTTTCATTTAATAAACATATTTCCAATTTATTATCTACAAACTTATTAACCTGAAATCAATGTTTAGGAATATCAATGGCAAGTGGAGCACAGGTTACTGAAATGAAAGTAGGAAAATTTAGCTCCTGACTATTCTTTAAAAGAGAACTTAGTACAGTCTTTAAAACTCAGAGTTCAATTAGAAGGCTGGAAGTGGCAGTCATATTACCTACACTCAGGTACTCAGGCTCTGCGTCCCAGGTGTTTGAATCTTAAGTAAATGGCAAAAAAGCAGAGAGTTGGCTGGTGGGACTTACCCCAGCAAATGCCCTGTGACACACCACCCCTTCCCTAGTAATGATGTGTCTGGGGTCATTGCTCTTTGGAGTTACCTTAGAGCCTTTCAGTGCCCTCCATCATGCCCCAGCAACCTTCCGTAGGTTCCATGAACACTTGATGGTTCTCTAGTACATTTTCTGTTGCCTAAGATAACATGTCCAGGTGTCTTTCTGTTGCTTAAAACTAAGAAAACCATGCTCAAAAACTTGTGAATGGTTACCTTATTGTTGATTTCCAAATAATAAGATGTCTGAAAGAGGGGATAATTTCATTTTGTGGGCTTCCCTAGCATGCTTCTTGGAGGTGTATTTTACCTGGGGTTGTATGAGTCAGAAGAAAAGAAGAGCTTGTTTATTTACAGACAAGTGTTCCTCTAGAGAATGGTCAGTGAAGGGGATAAGAACACATTGGGGGGGGGGCAGTGCCTGGGTGGCTCAGTCCATTAAGCATCTGACTCTTGATCTCAACTCAGGTCTTGATCTCACAGTCATGAGTTCAAGCCCTGAGTTGGGCTCCATGCTGGGTGTGGAGCCTACTTTAAAAAAAACAAAACAACTTTTGGGTTCCCTCCTCTCACCAGCCATCCCCCTTTGTGGGGATACCTGGCAAACTTGCCGCTTTCAGTCCAAACTACTCTCAGAAAACTGAAGCAAATGATCAAGAATTGAAGAGATCAAAACTTGTTTCTCAAAGGCATTTACTCAGAAATGTCCAAATCCACTTTATGAGGGATAGGTTGAAAATTAAGGAACGGAGCTTCTTTCTCCTAACAAATTTGTAAAAGAGAGAGAGAAGTGACAAAATGGCAGGACTTAAATAAAAGTGTGATGCTTCTGTATTTCTTGACAGTTAAAATGATATCACTTTACACTCTTATAATATGTGGGGGGAAAAACATAATGTCAAATTATATAAGAAATATTTAAGTCTAGTAAAATGGCTGGTGTATCTCTGGGGGATTTAAAGACATCTTACATACTTCTTTTAAGAAAGCAATTCTGAGAGTATTTTCAGATCTTGCAGTGATGCAAGTGTTTCAACAGGTAATGGATTCTATTTTTAGTTTTGAAAGCTTTTATTTTTCCCCATGGTTTCTTTTTTAATTTGTTGGTGGATACTTTTTTTCTTACCTAGATTTCCTCCTGGACTTTCCTGTCTTTTTGAGCTGAGTCACATCCAAAGGTGAACACTGTTTTCATATTCCTGAGTTGTTCTTCCTTGCCTCTTACCTGCAGTTGATCTCAATAGAGGCTTAATTAGCCATTTAGAAGTCAACATGCTAAGATTTCTAATTAATGGTAGCTTGCCTGTCAAGTTAATGTCCTTGCAAATTATCTCCTTCTAGAGATTATTACAATTTGCAAAGGCAAATCCATTATTTATTATATAGGGGGCTTAGCAGACAGATTTTAAACATACTGCAGAGGTGTCTCTTACCACAAGATGGTAAGCGTCCAAAGTCAGAATGTAAGATGAAAGATGTGTGCAGTCAAGATTACCATCTTGGCAAGCCCTTAAATGACACTGCATTAGCGATCAGCATGCTGCTGTCCATCAGACCTGCACACCCAGGAAGATCACCCTTTCTTTTTGAGCATCAGGTCCTTGGCATTTAGGGGACATGTAAAATCAGAAATAATGACTTTTAAGCCCTAGAATCACATTAAGCATGGCAAGGTGCCTGCGCTGTGAGGTAAGCCTGGACACAGTAGATGCTGGTCAGGTCCCAAGCTCACCTCAACGTAGACACTGATGGAATACCGCCGACATTTCCTGCATTATTTAAATTGTCCCTGTTCTCACTATCACCTCCCTTCCACCCACTCCACCTTTCTCTCTCTTCGTCAAGCCTATACAAATGGATTTAAGAAAGTCGTCTAGGCACAGGATATGATACCACGGTAATAGCCTTTTAAGCCACAATGCTACTGCTAGTTTTATGGCTCCATTTTCCCCCTCAGATGTTTCTACTTTTTATATTTGTACTGTTCGTTTCGTTAATAAAACCCATACCGGAAATTCAAATTCCCTGGCAAGAACCTCTATGTCAAAGTTTCAAAGGAACACAAAGAACTTCACTTGAAATCAATTGGGATGACACCTAGTGGATTGTCCCAGATCTGAGGTCTGGTGAGTATTCTCTCATGAGAAGCCCACAGTTAGTCTAGAAAAGGATTTTCGAGACTGGTAAATTATCTCTTCTGCATCTAGAACTGTTTCCTTCTTCTTTTTTTTTTTTTTTAAATCATCCCAGACATCAACAAGACACTGACATTCTTGTACGTTCTCAGAAAACATTTGTCGAATGAAGAAGAAGGTGAGGGAGAATGGGAGAGAAAGAAGTGACAAAGGAAGAAGAAAGGAGAGGGAGCAAGGGGGAGAGGAAGGAGAAAGGGGAGGACGGGGGCGGGGGGGTAGGGGAGGACGGAAAGGAGTTAACAGGCTGTGAGTCTGAGGACTGGCACCCCACCTTTGGAACTCTACAGCTTAAACAAATTGCATTTCCTCTTCCACCGACTCTTAGTGTCCTCAGCTCAGTGTATAGACAGTAGTAAAATGTCTGGAACACAGAACTTCAGTAAATAGAAGCTGTACCCATGCAACATTTATCACTGGGCCATAGTTTTGAAACATCACATAACTGCTGTATTCATGAAAAGTAAATAGAAAAATGCTTCTATCTGGAGACTAAAGAGCTGACCAGTAAATCGTTGCATTGTTCTGAACAGTCTGCCCACAGAGATCATCACAAAGCAGGCAGAATTCTGAAGGACCTTCCAGAGACTCTGCTCTCACAGGCAAAAAGCATGTAATCAGGACAACGTGATGTAACAAGAACTGGGGACCTGCTAAGTCATTATCAGTAGAGCTGCCACCTCCAGCTATGTGCCATGCATATAGTACATACAGTCGTCAGCCTCGTATCACTCGTCAAGTTCATCATCTCCTTTCTCAAATAAGGAAATGGAATTCAGAGAAGTTGAATAACTTCCCTAAGCTCACACAGGTTCTTAAGTGCCTGGGCCCATGTTTGATCTCACTTCTTCTGACTGTACCACACACCTAGGCTTTTTTCCTACCACACCACATCATGCTTGTTATTGTAAATTGGCAGATGAACTTGACAGGAAATATCCAGTCATGAGAAATAAACAGCCTGTTGGAGTAGGAATACTAGTAAGAAAGATTTTATAAGAGATTTTGTAGATTTTGAAAGAGAAATCATTATAATACAAAATATATTCAGTAACCAGATGTCCTTGGGTGCAGGGTGGTGGCAGGGGTGGGGGGATTTCTGTTTTAAACAGTATGAAGTCCTGACAAGTAATAGTAAAGGGTCCTGTTAAAACGGGTCCTTGAATATATGTCATGTGCCACTGTTCTAAGCACTCTTACAGACAGTAACTCCTTTCATCCTTATATATAATAAGTCTTTAGGGCAGTTACTGAAGACCAGAGGAGTTAATATAACCTGTGAGTAAGAGATGAAGTTGGCATCAGGACAAAAGCAATCTGGCTCCAATGGTTTTGTTCTAAACAGCCTTATGGGTTGGTCTGATGTGTGTTTATCTCATGCTACTTTTGCCTTAAGGAGTAGTAGGGAGATAGGAGAGTACAATGTGGGCAGGACAGCTCAGAATGTGAACCAGGAATTACTGAGAATGCTAATGTGGGCATCAGAAAATCTGAAACCTGCCATCTTTCCTTCCCTAAACATTAATTACTTCATTGGTAGAGTATGACTGATAATGCTCAAACACACCACTTCAGTGAGGGTGATCATGCATATAAAAATGTGGTAAGGGGGCACCTGGGTAGCACAGCGGTTAAGCGTCTGCCTTCGGCTCAGGGCGTGATCCCGGAGTTCTGGGATCGAGCCCCACGTCAGGCTCTTCCGCTATGAGCCTGCTTCTTCCTCTCCCACTCTCCCTGCTTGTGTTCCCTCTCTCGCTGGCTGTCTCTCTCTCTGTCGAATAAATAAATAAAATCTTTTAAAAAAAATGTGGTAAGAACACAGAATCTAACGGTTAAAGCACAGATGCCCAAATCAGACTGTCTAGGTTTAAATCCTGGCTCTACAATTTAATAGCTATGTGACCTTACATAAGTTGCTTAACCTCTCTAGGCAAAATGGTGGTAGTAAGAGTAGTTACCTAATAGCGTTGTTGGTGACTGGGGAATAGGAAGCACACAGCAACATGCGTTATCATTATTGTGCACTGTGAAGGTTTTATATATTTAGGAATGGCGTACCATCATTATTTCATATATCAGTCAAATTTAGATCCATAATGTAGGCAGTCCCTATTGTTACTTGAAGCCATGTTGCTCTTTCCAAAAGCTCTTGAATTTGAGAGAACTGAAATAGGATGAGGAGGCATGTAGTAGGTGAAAGTCTTGCAAAGGGAGGGTCTTTCATCTGCTCTGTGCCTTGTTGCCTGAAGGAAAACACTTTCAGATATGTTCTCTGCTAGTTGCTGTCTACTGATCTGAAAGCCGAGCTTACATCTTGCCCAGCTTATATTAACATGTTTGCAGTGTTCCTCTTGGTACAATGGAGTGATGGCAACCTCTGGGCTCCCTAAATGCACTGAGCTATTAGGAAGTCATTAGTGTAAGAGCAGTAGGATATTATGAGGAAAGAGGAAGGGGAGGATGCAGTGGAGAAGGCTATATAATCATTCCCTCTTTATTTAGAAACGGCACCCCAAATTTCATCCATAAATCACCCCTTCCCTACTCACAGTCAGTGGTTTGAGTGGAGTCAACATGACTTACCACTTCCTCCTAGGTCAAGGGGCAGGACTGACCCAGGGCTGGCTAATAAATATATTCTATCTCTCTGGTGACAGAGATTGGTTCAGGGACAGGCACTTGAGCCAACTAAATTAGGTCCTTGAGAATCAGCTCTGGGACATTTGTTGATAGAATTGGCAAAAGAGAGGTTCTTATTTCTGCTAGGGTCACCAGCTGGATGAAATAGAAATTTGGAGATTGGCAGCCATCATGCCAATCTGAATCATGGTGGGAACAAATAAGGAAATGGACAACTTCATCAAAAGTGGAGCCAAGCAAGAAGGAAGTGGACAGAGACAGAGAAAATGAGATGGCATCATTTGAACCCCTGTATCAAACCATACCTGAGCCAGACCTATCTCCAGATTTCTCAGTTACGGGATCAGTAAATTCTTTCCTCCCCACCCCCCCCCATTCTCTCTCTTTCTCCTTCCTGCCTCTATTTCTCTCCCTCTCTCGGTTTGGTTGGGACTCTTGTCATAGTGATGTGTATTTTCAATTTCACTTCATATTTGGCTCCAATCTTCCCCAAATTATAGGAAGGCTGCATCTCTCTGTAAGCTCTGCAGCTCTATTCACAAAATATAAGCACAGGACTTCAGAACGATTGAAAGACTAGCAGACAGCTCAAGCAGAATCTCATTCTCCTGGGGGAATCAGTTCTCCAAATTAATAAAAATATCCATGTCTGCATTGTGGAACACATACTCATTTTCCCAGGTTTATAAACCTCCAGATAGATAACCAACTCTATTAAAATGCTGATGGCTTTTATGAAGCTATGCTGAAAGGGGGGAAAAACAGATGCCTCCTTATGTAATAAACTCATGTGGCCCTGGAGTCCCATTCATCATCCTGGAGGTAAAACAAGGAATATTCAGGGTGTCAGAGAAATAAGGGGAATAATGAGACATCCTTTCCAAATCAGTTCAGTGTTCAAACAGACATAGAAAAACAATAAGCCAAGTCTTCATTGTGTCCATTTTGCCTTTCAGATAGAGGATACAAACCAAATTAGATTTGAAAAATGGTATAATTATCCTACCTTCATTGAGGAGAAAGGAAACTACACACAGCTTCCTAGGAGTCAGTGTCCCGTTGAGCATTCCTAATGAAATAACCATAGCTTGTGGGTAATATGCCTATTGCAACTGGACTTTTATGCAAGGCCAGTGCTATTACTATATAGATTACTTTTAAAGTTCAGGGGTAATTGGCACACAATTAAAAACTAAAAGGGGCATGCGGGTAGCTTAGTTGGTTAAGCGTCTGACACTTGATTTTGGCTCAGATCATGATCTCAGGGTCCTGGGATTGAGCCACATCAGGCTCCGTGCTCAGCTGGGAGTCTCCTTGAGGATTTGCTCTCGTTCTCTCTTTCTCTCTCTCTCTTCTCAAAAAAATAAATCTTAAAAAAAAAACTAAAAAAGGAAAGGAGAAAGGTTTTACTTGGAAAATCATTGAATTTGGGGTTCTCTCTTTGGCTTCTATCAGACACTAATTTCATTTGCTCATTCAATATATATTTATTGAGCATCTACTATTGGCCATTCAGTTGCAGGTGCTTGGCTGGACACAGCAGAGGCCAGTGGAGTCAAGACCACCATTCCCATGGAATTCACTTTCCAGTTGGAAACACATCCAACACAGGTGAGCCCATAAATAGTCACGAAAAGAAGTGCAAGGTGACTTTAGAGAATGTAAGCACTTTGATAAATACGGTGTAAACACAGCCTGACTGGTGGGGATGGCATCTTTAGATAGATGATTTAGTGAGGACTCACTGAGGAAGAGAGAGAGGAGGGGGCCAGACCAAGCAACAGCAAGTGTCAGTTTCCAGATTTTGCAAATAAAAATACAGGACACCCCGTTACATTTGAATTTCAGATAAACAACAAATGAGTTTTTATCCCCCTGGTAATGAAAGGGTTTTGTAAATCTAGCAACCCTAAAAGCACAAACACTCAGAAGTAGGACCAGGCTCGATGGAATTGAGGATTGGAGTTCAGGAGTGGGAGCAATGTGAGACAATGGGAGTTTGAAAATGGAAGCCATCAAGGTAGGAGGCTGGGGTTTTGGGTCTTCATGTGATGGGAAGCCATCCTCATCATGAAGTGATTAGGCAGTGAGTGGCCTAATCTGACTTGCAGTGTTAAGTGATGGCCCAGTGGGCTGCAGGGGGAAGATCATGGTGTGTGGGAACACAGAGGCAGGAGACTGTTGCCCTGGTCCAGCTGTGAGATGATGGGTTCTCATTCTAGGAGCAGAGCAGTGAGGACAAGAGGAGTGACCTGCCTCAGTCAAGGGTTGTAGTTGCAAGCAGTAGGAACTGTCTGGCTATGTTTAGCATCAAAGAGAGTTGGGGTGGGTTTGGGGTGGGGGGACATATACGTGAAGGCAGATGCCCAGGGAACAAAGAAACAGGCAGCAGGAATCAGCCCAGGCCATGCCATGAAAACAGCACAGGAGCCAGCACCATGCCTCCGGCCTTCAAAGCTGCATCCTCTGCATTGCCACCTCCCTGTGAATATGTCTGCCCTGTCCCTTAGGATTCTCAGGCCCTGGTAGGATCATCTGAATGGCCAGCCCCAGTCATAGGCCCATTCCTCCCCTGCCAGGGACAGGGAAAAGGACTCTTTGCCTTTTTGGGGTTCTATAATAGGAGGTTGGGGCCCTGCTTCCCACCAAGACTCAAACTAATGATTGACCCCAAGTAGGAAACATGTTCAAACTGTGTAGTTCAAAAAATGGCCAATATCCGCTACATGGATGTTCAAGATCAAGAAGGTGACCAAAACATCATAATTCTTTTTTTTTTTTTAAGATTTTATTTATTTATCTGACAGAGAGAGAGACAGCCAGAGAGAGAAGGAACACAAGCAGGGGGAGTAGGAGAGGAAGAAGCAGGCTCCCAGCGGAGGAACCTGATGCGGGGCTCGATCCCATAACACCGGGATCACACCCTGAGCCGAAGGCAGACACTTAACAACTGAGCCACCCAGGCGCCCCAAAACATCATAATTCTTGAAACTGTCTATAATTTATTAAAGAACAAAGATCAGAATAATTTAGATAGATATTCTTAACAAAGCTAAATGTCAGCACATATATCCAAAAGTTCATCCTGTGTCAGTAGAGAAGGGAGAAAACAAGATTTCTTAGTAGCATGGATTAAAAAAAAAAAAAAAGATGGGGGATTTTAATGGCTGGTAGGAACAATCTGAGTCAATAATGAGCTGTGGCTGGCAAAACAACATAAATCCCCATGGAAACAAAACCAAAGGGGATTAAGAACCTAGGACAGAAAGCTACTTAAGGCTCTCTGCCCGATTCACGGTAGACCCAGGTATTTTTCCAGAGTTTATTTTTATAATTGAAATGAATGATCTTAATGTTATGACCATTACCAAGTCCCCACTCTCTCTGGGACTGTGAGGCTGAAGAATGAGGTTGTAACCTTGCAAGGAAGTTCACATTTGAGGCAGAAAGACCTGGATTGGGCAAGTGGTTTAACCCAAGCATTGGCAGGTTAAAAGAAGTTGACGATAGACTCAAACTGATACAGTTATTCTAAGACTTAAGTGAGATAATACATGGAAGTTAATGCCTAGCGCCCAGCATGTGGACATGTTCAATAAATGTCAGTTATTGCTTTCCCAAAGAATGTTTTGTAGCTTCTCAGAGCAGCCATTGTGTCTCAGAATTGGACACACATAGGCCAATTAATAGATACTCGTGAGTTGAAGTATCTGCTTATAGTTGCCAAGAAGAAAAGGAGACTTGAAAACAAACACATACACAAGGGAAAGACCCTGAATGACCCAGTGCAGTGCATTTCTCATCTCAGTAGAAGGGTCTGTTTGCACTGACTCAAAATCCCTGTTTCTGTGATTTTAACCACAATTGGCAGAAACTCCACAGGCATTGAGCCTTGATGTAGCCACAGTGTGGATGTTGTCCAGCGGCATTGACCGTGGCTCTGGGTCACACCTCATGGATTTCCACCCAGACATTCACACCTGACCTCTTTGGTCAGCCACCTACGAATCTAAAACCAAATAATCCACAAATAAAATTCACAGTCCCCCCTTACATGTTCTACTAACACCCCATTTTATGGGAGTGTTAAAGGACAAGGTAGAAAAATGATAGTCAAAATTTTATGCAGCAAGGAATATTTTATAGAGGGGAGCTGTGACCTGTTACATCAAAACTAGAATACTGATGGCATAATTTATCATGTTCATTTACTGTCATGTGTATCGTTTATATATTCCACTTGATACTTTATAAAAATACTTCAAATAAATCCTTAACTTTATAGAAGTTGGACAATGCTTGTCTTATTCATCTTGCATTTCAATTTTTCATAAAAGAGAAAAATTAATCAGTAGACCAACTGGAGAGGAAGGCAAGAGACAAGCTTTTTGAGCTCAGGAGCAGCAGGAATTCACAGGGGACATGAAAACAACGTGCATTAAATTCTAGGCCAGAGTTCCATAAAGTATATACATCTTCCTGGAAAAAAAAAATCAGTTTTTAATAAGCCACAAGCAAGGGCATGCTTGACTTGGCTATATTTTCTGTGGACTATCATGTAAACCATCTTTAATATCAAGTTTCTTTTTATCTCCTACATTCAGCCAGGGCATATACTCTTCTCTACAGGGCACTTTGATAGAGTCAATAAATTTAATTTCTAGCATTAGTAAAAAGCAATCAGAAATCATATCCAGGAAAGACTATATTCCTATTCACCTCTAAGTCAGAGATTCATCAGGAAGGAGCTGTTTTGTTCCATTGTGTATGTTTTAATATTCTTTCCAGTGAACAATAAGGCATTTTACTTGAGTTCAGCTTATCCCCGAACCACAGATTTCCTCTGTTGTTTCAGTCATTGGCTTCTTAGTGATGACCTTTTTGTCCTGACGACAATGATTTCCCTCTTAATGTATTCATTTACTCATTCATCCATTCAATACGGATTTGAGAGTAAGATTGTGATAGAGACTATGGTGTATGCTGGATAGGTACACAATATCTCTGCCCTCTAGCAGTTTTTGAACTGTGAATTTTTTTAAATTAAAAATTATAGTCATGATTTCATCCCCCCTTGACCTGAATATTCTCATTGCTTTAGTCACTGAGTGGCTCCATGGACTGGGATTCTGAAGCTCAAAATCTAGTGTCAACTCTCACATTACTGTCCCTTAGGGCCTTAGATAAATCAAGGAGTCTATCTGGATTTGAGTATCTTTATCTCTAAAATAAATATGTGGGGTGAAATGTTCTCTAAATTCTCTTACCCCCTAAAATGTCAGATCACTTTCTATTTGTGATGCAAACCCCTTGTTTTATAGGACTTGTCCAAGACCTCCCAGCAAGGGAGTAAA
The DNA here is from genome assembly GCF_017311325.1 of Ursus maritimus. Lineage (NCBI taxonomy): Eukaryota > Metazoa > Chordata > Mammalia > Carnivora > Ursidae > Ursus > Ursus maritimus. Next base: position 27,824,487 of record NW_024423786.1, read on the forward strand.
AAAGAGAGATTAAAATCTAAGACTCCTAAATTCTCCGCCGCCGAGCCAGAGGCACCATCCTGATAGGAAACTGATGAAAATCAACCTACAGACGTAAGTTTTTAGTGAGGAAGGTGTTCTGTCGCCTTGTTTATTTGTTGAGTTGAACTAATTGACACTGTGTAAATATTGGGAGATTTCATAAAACATATGGATTCATGGCTTCTCTTGCAAAATGAGAAGATTTAGCAGTACTGACTTAAGTTCTCACGTGTCAAAAATTGGCTGGAGGTAATTAGAAGCTATCCCCTTAAATGACTGGTTTAATCAAGTTTGCTGCTGTCCTCACTATTGCCTCATACAGAGCTTTTTCTCCTTTATGTTACTTGCCTTGTCTTTAAGGTAATGTGTTTGCAAACCCTATACTAAACCATAAACGGATATGTGAGTTTGTGTGTGGCGTGAATGTGTGGGAGAGAAGAGGAAAGGAATATACTTTCATGTAGGATTTACAACCACATCTAAAATAAGAAAAGAACTAGGCAAAAATCACTGATCGGTTTAATCCCCCACTCAAAAGTAATTAGAGTTTGGGACTTGATATCTACTTACATCATTGAATCAGAATAGAAATGGAAATGCCATTCAGAACTTAGTTATCATTTAAATTACTCACCAACATTAGCTTTGTAGATATTTCTCCTTTGTTTTGTCCAATCCAATAACCACATTACTGTAAAGATACTTTCAGATACTTTTTGATCATGAGAATTGATAGACTTCTCATTGTTAGAGATTGTTTTCTTTAATGCCCACCTATGTAAAAGGATCACAAAGCAAAGGTGGATCATTTTCAATCTCCTTAAATACGTTGAGCTCAGATTATGTTGCTACCAGCTCAGGTTGGTTAATTAAAGAAGGAAATAAGGGAAATGTTCTCATCTCATTGTAGTCAATAGTCCTTTCTTTTTAAGTACAAGGCATTTTCTTTATAGTTTAACTTAGTATTTCACTCCTGGTTGATTTCAGGATAATTTAGTATTTACTCTTTTCAGTCTTCTGTTTTTCTCAATGGCTAATAAAGTAGTTAATTAAATGTTTATATTAAAGATAGAGAAAGCACATAAGAGATCGCTACTTCTCATTTGAATTTGCTCCCCTCTGGACATATCCCTTCATTGTTCAAATTAAAAGTAATCACTAATTGCACCTCATTTTTCTTTTCTTACATTTTTTGGCTTCTTTCAAGAAAAAGTATTTCTCACCTCATTCCCCACCACCACTCCTAATATCCCAATAATATTTAGACTTTCCTGTCCTTGAGTTGACTAAAGGAATTAAGATAAAAAGATCAAAATATTATCAGTTAACAGACTTTTATCAGTTAACAGTCTTGTAACGATCTGTTTGAAGCAAAGAACTTAGGAGAGGCATAAACTGAGCAGATCTCTTTTCTATCCAAGAAAATTTTTTCTTTTAAGGCAGAAATACCCCTCTATCCATGTGAAGATCAGTCATTTGAATTCAGTGCAACCTTTCTCAAGATTATGATGTCTACTCTGGTGCTGAGAATTTCTACAAATGTTATGCAAGGTCTTAAAATATCCCTGGTCTTTCCTCTGACGGTTTGTTGTTCTGCATCATTTACTGCTTTCAAACTATGTTCTTTAAAGAAATGGCAGTTTTTCTGAGGAAAGGTGACAGTATATATAAGACTTTCCCCCCCTTATCCATAGATAAGAAAGGTATCATTTTGAGATTGAGTTTCCTTCCTCTAGCATCTGAAAGATGAGTTGCTCACCATATGCAATTATTTGGCTCAAGACAAATAATTTCACAGATAGAGCAGTTAAAGCTGACTGGAGAAAAGTCACTGGTGACATTTCATGAAAAGATGCATAATGTAAAATGCAAGCAATATAAGGACACTGGAAAGAATTTTAGGAAGTAAAACTATGTCTTTTCAACCTTTGTGGAATAATCCTTTCCTATATATCAATTTGTTCTTCCCTTCATCATCATAAGAATTTTTTTCTGGAGCTGATCAAGTTCTGCTGGCAAAGGGGGAAAAAAAGGTGTTCTCAGGCTTTTGGTTTGTATAGATTCCTGTCCATTTTGGTCTTTAAATTCAAGGGTTACTTCTTTTCTTTTTTCTTTTTTTTAAGATTTTATTTATTTATTTGACAGAGATAGAGACAGCCAGCGAGAGAGGGAACACAAGCAGGGGGAGTGGGAGAGGAAGAAGCAGGCTCCCCGCAGAGGAGCCTGATGTGGGGCTCCATCCCATAACGCTGGGATCACGCCCTGAGCCGAAGGCAGACGCTTAAGGACTGTGCCACCCAGGCGCCCCAAGGGTTACTTCTTTTCAAGATAAAAGGAAAAGGAAGTAATTTATCAAAACAACAACAACAAAATTCATAAATATAATCTATATAAATACAATGCATAAGAAAAAATAAGCAAACAAAATCAACGTGATTTCTAGCATACTAAGTATCTAGTTTTATTTAATTCTAACTATCCCTGGGGTGCCTGGGTGGCTCAGTTATTAAGCCTCTGTCTTCTGCTCAGGTCATGGTCTCAGGGTTCTGGGATCGAGCCCCACATTGGGCTCCCTGCTCAGTGAACCTGCTTCTCCCCCTCCCTCTGCCTGCTCTCCCTTGTTCTCTCTCCTTGTCAAATAAATAAAAATAAAATCTAAAAAAAAAAAAAAAAAAATTCTGACTATCCCTATTGATTGTATTTCTAAAACCATCAAATATTTATCTTTTTTTTTTTAAGAGGCAATAGTGATATTTATGGCAAGGTCAGTATACTACAAAATATATTTTCTTAACCACTTGCATTTTCAATTTTTAAGCTAGTTTGTCTTTTTTCATTTAGAAAAAATTTAGCTTTATTGAGGTACAGTTGACATATAAAATTGTACGATAGTGCACATTGTGGTGACTTGATATTCATTTCTACTGTGTAAGATTCCCCCCATCTAGTTAATTAATATATCCATTGCCTCACATATTTATTTATTTATATTATTTCATGAGAATATTCAAGTTCTACTCTCACAGTTGATTTATATAATACAGGGTTACCAATGAGTCACCATGTTTTACATCAGGTCCTCAGATCCTGTTCATCTTATAGCTGAAAGCTTGTGCCTTTGACCAACTTCTCCCTATCTCCAGCCCCAGCCCTCACCTTTTCTACACTCTGTTCTATAGTTTGACCCCTTTTTTATTCTTTCCAGATTCCACTTACAAGTGATAGCATGCATTCTTTGTCTGGCTTACTTCCCTAAGCATCATGCCCTCAAGATCCATGCATATTGTCACAAAAGGTGAAATCTTCTTCTTTCTTATGGGTGAATAATATTAAAGATTTTATTTATTTATTTGTTTATTTGACAGAGAGAGAAAGCACACAAGCACACAGAGTGACAGGTGGAAGCAGGCTCCCTGCTGAGCAAGGAGCCCAATGCAGGACTCAATTCCTGGTCCCTGGGATCATGACCTGAGCTGAAGGCAGACTCTTAACCAACTGAGCCACAATGTTTATGATTTTAATGGGCACATATTTTATCTAGTTTTTTATTCAGTCCAAAAAGGAATATTTGGAAACAGTCTTTGGAATTTGATTGATAAAGACCATCAAGCCATATAGCTGAGAACACTCTATTCTGGCTGCCTGTGTATGAATCAGATACACTGACTGAGAGACGAGGCTCCAGCTCCTTTAATACCAACTTTTCTAATTCCTCTGAGTTTCTCTGTCTTCCTGCCTCCCTTCTTTCCCTCCTTCCTTCCTTTTAACCAATATTTATTGAGCACCTATTTTGGGGCCAGATGTGAAAAAAAATAAAATCTTTACATCCCTGGAGCTCACAGTCCAATAAATAAATAAGTATTTTTTATGATGACAGATTAAAAAATGTGATTTTTTTTTAAGTGGAGTTCACGGATAAAGAACAATAGGGGCTGGTAGTCAGATAACTCACGAAGACTTCATCTTGTTCACGAAAACAAGCAAAAGGAAAATAAGCATTGATAGGACATTAAAAAATATGAAGAAAAAGACTTCATATAAAATTATGTAAATGTATTGTTTAAATTATTAATTATATGCTATATATAAATTATATATTATATAAATTATATATAATTATGTATTCTATAAAATACATAACATTATATAAAATGTCAAGATGAAGGAGAACATATTGTAAACGGTATAGAAAAGTACCTCAAAGAATCTTTTTCATGAATATCAATCCAGGCAAAATTATATGTGGTATATGTTCAACAATTCATCTACCAAACATAATTGTGAGCCTGTTTTGCATCGGGCAGCATTTAAGGCCCTAGAAGTACAGCAGTGAACTAAACCAAGCAAGTGAACTAAACCCTGCTTGAAGTAGGGTTACTACATGCAGCTGCTCAAGCTGTGTACTGCACAATTCTCAAAGACACATTCACATAGACAATGATGTGCACCCCCTGGTGTTACACATCACAGCAGCTGTGCTCTGATTGTAACATACATTCTAGTAAGGGGAAGACAAAGCCTAAACAAACCAGTATATCACATATAAGTGCTTTGACGAAAAAAATAAAATAAGGGGAAAGAAAATATTGAGGAAAAAGCTATTTGAGATTTTGCGGTCAGAGCAAGCATCCCTGATAAGGTAATATTCAAGAGGGAGCGATTAGGACATCTGAGGGTAGAGGCAGGCATTCCCGGTGCAAATATGCTTAGGGGGAGGGTATGTTTAAGGAATGTACAAGAGTCTGGTATGGCTCAACTGCATTGAGTGAGGAGAAACAAGGTGGGAGGCAAAGGTAGAGGGAGACATATCAGGAGGCTAAATCATCCGTCTTTGAGGCCAATGTAGTAACTTTGGTTTTTACTTTGAGAAAGATGGAAAGCCATTCTTAGTCTTTGAACAGAGGAGTGATTTGATCTGACTCATTGTCTATCACAGTCATTCTGGCTTCTATTTTAACAAAAACTACAGAGGGGCAAATAGCAGAAACCAGGAGACCATGGCGATAGGAAACCTATGACAGATGATCATAGCTTGGGCCACATGACAGCAGGAGGGATGGTAAGTGGGTGGACTCATATAATTTGAAGGTACGGTGGGATTTGCTAGTGGATTTGAGATGGAACATTAAAAAGGGGGGAGGATGAGGCGCCTGGGTGGCTCAGTCGTTAAGCGTCTGCCTTCAGCTCAGGGCGTGATCCCAGAGTCCTGGGATCGAGCCCCACATCAGGCTCCTCTGCTGGGAGCCTGCTTCTTCCTCTCCCACTCCCCCTGCCTGTGTGCCCTCTTGTTGGCTGTCTCTCTCTCTGTCAAATAAATAAATAAAATCTTTAAAAGAAAAAGGGGGGGGAGTAAAAAATGACTAAGATTTTTGTCCTGAGCAACTGAAAGAATGGAATATCGTTTACTGAGAGGAGAAGGAAAGGAAATCATGAGTTCTGATTTATATGTGTTCTGTTTGAGATGCCTGTTAGAAATCCCAATGGAAATGTCAAGGCAACAGTTGGATGTGTGAATATGGAATTCAGGGAAGATTTGGGGATTGAATATATAAGTTGTTGATATATAGTTAATATAAAGCCTTGAGGCTAGTTGACATCACCTAGAGTAGCTGTTTCCACCCCCTCGCTATATAGCTGTGATCACCTGGGGAGTTTTCCGAAAATACTGAAGACTGAGCCCTAACCCAGACTAATTAAATAAAAACCTCTGGGGTGGCAGCGAGTCATCAATATTTTTAAAAAGCTTTCCGAATGATTCTTGGGGTTGAGACCCATTGACCTAAAAAGTCAATGAAGAGATGAAGGGATGCCTAGGAACTACTCCCTGGAAGACTCTAGGGCTTATAAATCAGGAGGTGAGGAGGAAGCAGCTAAGGAAGCAGTGGGTAAGGTAAGTGGGATGTAGAGTAGAAAGCCGTATTTGTAAAGGGAGTGGGCAGATAGCAAACATTTTTGGCTTTGTGGGCCATACACACTCTCTGGTGTTTCTCTAAGTCTGCTGTTGTAGCCTTAAAGCAGCCTTAGACAGGACATAAAAGAATGAATGTGGCTATGTGTCAAGAAAACCTTATTTACAGAAGCAGCTTGGGAGCCACAGTTACCCCATGGACTGTTGTTTGCCAGCCACTGATGTACCATCACAGAATTAGTCTTGGTGGTTTCCTGGTCAGATCATCATGGTGGGCTGATGAGGTGGGAATCAACACGGAGCCCATGAGTGGTGTGGGTCCCCTCTTCAGCGACATTTATCAAAGGTATCAAAGCCATTGGAGGGGCAGTCACTGGAGCATGTAAGCACCCCTTAAATAGTTCAAAAAAATTTTTTTTATTGAATCTCTCGTGCCTAATAGAAAGCTTGTAGGTTCAGATCAATAATAGGTGTGGATTTTTTATAATTTTACCACAGCCTTTTTGAAATAAAATATAACAAAATGAGAAAATATGCAATCTAAAACAAATCCATTTAATGCATTGATTAGTGTTTTCCTTTTAACCTTGAGTGTACAGCTCTTCCAACATGGGGTGAGGGTACATCATTCTCTCAAGAGCTCCTGTTCGGTGTTTCGCTGGAGAAGTTTTATTATTCTTCTCATTACACTTGTTAAAATGAGGCAGAATGTACTTCCTCTTATGGGTTGCCCCAGACACAATGGGTAAAAGTACATTACTAATGTTGAAACTAGAAACCTCTTGGAAATTTGTGAGGAACCCATTGAAAATGCAACTTCCCACAGAAGAAAAGAAAAAAATTACAAAGACTCTTCTTTGGAAGACGCAGACTGGTGCTTTCACTGTGTTAACAGCAAAACCATAATGATAATTGTGGCAATTTACAGTTTTATAGGACCTCTAACTCAAACACTTCAAAGAGTAGCCCCACTCCATCCGGGTCCCGCCTCTTGCAACTAAAAATCTCTGAACTTAACATAATACACGGTACAGGAAGACTCTGAAAAGTAGAAAGAAGAGGGTAGACTGCCCGAGGGCCTTTGAACTTGAGAAATGACACATGATTGAGTTCCCTGGACTCCCTTATTGCCTTCCCTATATTCACACAGGGTGCCCCAGAAGTCTTCAGCTCTAAACCACCAACTAGTACAGACAAAAAACTCCAATAAAAGCCTGTTCTCCTAACCAAAGGACCAGGAAAAGAGCAGACTAGCAATAGAAAGCCTTTTGGTATTGACCACCCTACACTAACCAGACACCAATAGAGCAAATCACCCTCTCCAAACTCACCCCTTTCAGGGTTTAAAGCAAAGTCAAACCTGGAGCTGATCTCCCATCTAAGCAAGGAATCAGCACTCTGATTCACCAGGCCCAAGCAGTGTCAGCGGGGCTAAGCAGGAAGCCGATTTTCCATCCATCAACTGGCCTGGTGGAAGCAGGCAGCTCTCATATTCTCCTGTCAGGGGGTAGCATCACTCCATGCAGGGATCTTAGTTCTCATTCCTGTCACCATGGATTAGTTTTGCCTGGTTTTGAGCTTCATATAAATGGAAACATACAGTGGGTGTTCTTTGTGTATGGTTTCTTTTATTAATAAAACATTTTAAAGACTTTTTCAAGTAGTTGTATGTATCAGTAGTTAGCTCTTTTTTATTAATGAGTAGTATTCTATTGTATGGATAGACACAATTTGCTTATTCAATGTCCTACTGATGGCCATCTGCATTGTTTCCAGTTTGGAGTTATTATTAAAAACTACTATGAACATTCTTGTACAATTTTTGTATGGACATAACTGATTTTGATTTGATTGTTTGGTGACATTTCCAGATAAATATCAATCTCCTGTGTGCATTTGTCTACTTAAGCCAACTCTTCTAACTATATTAACCAGTTAAATTTTAACTCACTTCATGCTGTTTAAAATCAACCTTACTAGGGAGAAAAAGAATGGAAGAATTGGGTGGTATTAACACAGTGTGATCAGAAGACGTTTCAGTTCAGATTGTATAAAATAGAGATTTATATTTCATTTATTCAACCCACTTATTGAATCTAATTAAGTAGCAACACTTAAGATGCATTAAGTGCCATCCTTGCACTCACAGCCAAGTTACTTGATAGCATAAAAGTTAAACCATTTAATTTGAAGGAGTTTGGGGATTGGGGGGACATCTTACTGAATTCTCAGTCTTCAAATATTATTTTTTATGAAACGTTTCTAAAATTAGAAGTGATGAAATGTCATACTGAGTGAGGAAATTGGTAAGCTTTTAAGATTAACAAACCTAAGGGAATGATAAGAATTTAAGTGATCTCCATTCCTTTTTTTTTTTTTTTTTTTTTTAAGTGGTCTCCATTCTTGAAAAAGTGCAAGGCAATGTTATGTGATGGGTAGAATGTCAAGTCATCGTTTATGGGCAATTCTTAAGATATTCTATTCTCCCCTCCGTGAAATAAAGAGAAAGAGAGTGATAGGCGAGTCATTTTCAAACAGACACAATGACATAGAGAATCCATTCTTCCTAACAATTTGGAAACCTACTGTCCCTTACCGTGATTTAACCAATGAGCCCCATTGTAGTTAGATGAGAAAATGGGAAGATTTTGAGCTGTAAATGGTAGCTAATACTTGCAAAAATATATTTTGAAGTAGCAATTCGAATGCCTAGAATCTGTGATCCAAGAGGGGGGTAAGGCTCCTAAATAACATATTAGGGAAGTGAATCTCATTAAGAGCATCGTCCCAATTTCTATCTTCATCCATAATTTTTGTTTCATCTCTGCACCCCACCCCTTCCCTAAGGACCCATTAAGCTTCAGTATGGCTAATGCACTAGATTCAGAGTTTACCTGGCATTTCTCTGAAAGGCTTGGTAAACACTTTCATCTATAATGGTGATGAAGGTCCTGCAAAAGAGATAAAGGGCCTCCTGTTAGATGCTGCTAAGTGCTTAGCATTATTATTAAGAGAGCCATGGTTCAGCTGTAAGAATCCTGTAAGGAAGAAGCCTAAGCATGAGGGGCAGCATTTCTAAAGCCTTTACACTGATGAGGCTGATTCTCAAGGGAACACTAGAGGAGGAACTTGAATTATCTTGTTTCTGAGAAGCTCTGTGGACTCAAGTCCTCAACTACTTTATTCTGACCTTCACAATATGCTTTTCTATTGCTATTATGAATCTCTGTGTGGTAAGCTCACTTGAAGTACAATAAAGTCTTGATCAACTAAATTAAAAATTTAGGTTGCTTTCCTCTCCTGCATTCTGCAAATTGCCTTTTGCCCATTAGCCAGTAATGGTTTCCCTTTCAATTTGCATGCCTTTGCAGTTTTCGGGCTCTCTCTGAGCCCTTTCTTTACTCTGCTTCTGTGTTCTTCTTCCGGACTGTCACCTTCCTGTTGGCCTTTGCTTATTTGTTTGGTAGAAAGAAAATTCTCCAATTGTCACAGCGGAGAAGGTATCCCATATCAGGCAGGTGTATGGATGCCATTTCTTTGTGTGTAAAAAACCCTCAGGTACCACTGTGCCACAACATCTTAGAACTATGACAATCATCTGAAATCATATAATCAATCATTTTTAATCCTTCTCTTGAGGAAGGACATGGTAGTAAGTTCCTTGGACTCCCATGTTGGTCTTAGGTGCTATAATTGAATCTTGAATTCTCACATGCCAGCGATGTTTCCAGTTACTACAAGTAGGACAACTGTTAAGCCTCTTTTCTAAGCTAAATATAGTTTAAAGGTCACTAGCCTGACCTTTATCTCCAAGTGTCAAAGCCAGTTGCAGCCATTCCAGCCTGAAGGTTTCTCCTTCTTCCTTATGACCTCTAACAATGCATAGTCCAGGGCTAACTGACCCTAGAATTCAGAGAACCCCAAATATTACTGTCCTATTCCACCCAAACCTGAGTTTGAGACCGGAACCTGCACAATTCCTGCAGATTAACTAATGACCTTGTGCTGGATTCCAGGTTTCCTGACCGGGCCTGAACTGGGAGTGGTGCTGTTTTACCTATCAATTCCCCTAGACAGAAATTTTATTTCTACTGTGTATCAATTGCTATTGAGCAGTTTACAAAATAAACATGATACCTGGCCCCATGAGAGTTACGTTCTGGTGAAAGAAAAAGATGATAAAGAGAAAAATAATAAATTGATAATATTTACTACTGGATAGTGATATGTGCTAAAAGGAACATAGAAAGGATGACCTGATGGAAAGGCAATGGTAAGGCCCCTACTATAACTATAGTCAGAGAAGATCATGGGTTGTTTCAAGGAGCAAGTATAAGGGAACCGTACAGATAGGCGTTTCATTGTTATTTTATTGACATCATCTGATCTGGGGGCACATACCAAACACAGTTATTAGGAAACAGATGACACACTTAAGTGAGGGTACTGAAGAGAGTTTAATGAGGGATTACAAAATTGTGGGTAGAATTAAAGGAAATTGAAAAGGGCTAGTATGGTCCCTCTACCACATCTAGGCATGAAGACACAAGGAGAGGGAGGAGTTTTTGGAAGTTAGAATGGGTTGTTATAGTTGTAAGAGAGACGTTCAACAGAAGCTGTGGCTTTTTAAAAAAACAACAACAGCTGGATCATGTCTGGGCAGAAATAAAGACCCCCAAACCACTGTCTTCCTGTTTTTCAGCCTCTCCCATTGCCCCATAATTAGTGGAACCCAACTAGAAGCTGAAGGGCAGGGGATCCTGGGTGTTGCAGTGCACAGAGCCTAGCCTCCCAGGGCGCAAAGTCTAGTGGAGAAAGATGGAAATGAATATGAAAGGCCAAAGAAAAATAACCATCGTGAGATAGAATGAGCTGGGTTGATGTTGCTGATGATGATCTGCCATTGCTAAAACATCAATTAAGGGAAATATTCACATAAAGGATGAAGGAAATCAATACACAACTAATGTCCCACCATAAAACTGTCCTGGGCAGGTGGGAGTTTCATGATGGAGGACCACCAAGACTGTCTGCCTTACAAGAAGATACAGTAGTCTTTATAACTCAGTAACTAGTCTTTACCGTGAAGTGTCATTCTATAGCAAATCCTGTTATAATGAGATCGTACTCTACAATATTTTAGAAAAATCAAGGCATCTTGACAATTATAACAGCAAATATACTAAACAAGAGGGCACCAACTATTTCAATGACTGTTTGAGACTTTCAAGATGACAAGCTTTGATAGCTTAAGCTCTAGTTTATCCTGAATAAAATGAAAATTGCCTTCTGGCTGGTCTTGCATAAGTTTGGATTTCAGGTAATAAGTGACAAGATGAATTTTCCTTTCCAACCAAGTCACTTGTCACCCTTCAGTCCACCTTCAATTACTTGTGCTATCTTTAGCCTTCAAGATATATTTCTATTTATATACCAAATTATGGAAAACTGTATAAGGGATAGAAAGGAATTTTCTTTTCCTGGTGTTTTTGTATCCTCTCAATTTCAAAGTCATACATTTATGATTTATTTCAATTCAAACCAACTCCACATATTAGCAAACGTTTATCGAATGCCTATTCCATTTAGACAAAAATTGCATATGCTAAAATTACCTATGAACTGCTCCTGACTCACCCAGTGTGTATCACACTGTATTATGACTTTTGAGTTTATAGCCCTGTATCAGTGAATATTCTTTTTATTCATTATTACTCTGTGATTAACAATTAGTACTTTTCTTTGAGGATATTAATATTACATCACCACCTATCTGCCTGGCCACTCCATCAATGTGTTTCTCCTCTTGGTGACCAGGTAGAGTATCTTAGAGTTATCTATACATTTTTCCCCATAGGTTTTGCCACTATCATTGACTGTAGCAGGCTTACTTACATCCACTGATTGTTTAAAATAACAAATGTGATGGTGGCATTGCACACTAGCCTGCAAGTTGGATTTGCCTGTGTTATCACTCCATCGTGCTATACCAGGCACCACAGAGGTGCAAAGATGAGCCTTGTGCAGTTTCCAAATTCAAGGACATCCTTGAAAGTGGGAGGAAGCCTTATGTGGGAGGAAGATGGTGCAGAACAACTAGAGCGCAAGGAAACAAGTCAGTGAATGTCTTAAACAGAGCAGAGGACACCATTCAAAGGTTTGGGAGGAGGTGGCATTTGAGCAGGACCTGAAAAGATAGGATTTCAAGGGGACTAAGTGAAGGGAAAGGTGAGTTCAGACAGAGCAAACAAGTCAACTTTTGGGAAAAAGCAGAGTTATTCAGGGAATGTGAAGATACTGGAGGTTGCTACAGCAGGGGTAGAGAAACAGAGCATGTTGCAGTGGCAAGAGTAAAACCAATAGGATACAGCAAATATGGATGTTAAGCATGCTCTGCTTCCTATGTGACCTTGGGCATTTTACTCAACGTGGCTGAGATTCCATGGCCTCATTTTTTGAACAGGGAAAATAACACTGTCTCATAGGACGGTTGTGAGGATTGAATGAGCTGATGTGTTCATTGAATACTAACACCCTTCCTCCATATTTCCTTTTTGTTCTGTAACCACCTCCAAAGAAAGCAAAAGAAGAATTTGAATACTGATTTTCAAAGTATCTAATAACATTTAATATTTATTGAGTGTTTAATATATGCCACATGCTGAGTTAAGCATCCTGTATGCATTCTCTCTATGAGTTGTATTCTATTAGCATGCCCATTTTGCAGATGGGGAAACAGAGGCTTAGAGAGGGGAGGTAAATGTCCCAAGACTAGTAAGTGGTAGAGCAGGAATTTTGACCCAGGTAGTCTGACTCCGTGGCCCATGTTCTTAAACACCACACTAAAGTATGCCCTGTTAAAGTTCACCCATTTATTCAACACAAACTCACTGAACATATAGTTTTGTCAGGCACTATCAGCAAACCAAAGACACAAAGATTTCTGGCTTCACGAGACTCTGGTCTATACAGGAAGAAGGCCAATAAACTAACAGGTAAGTTGTATAATATTTTGGGAGATGATGAGTGCCACAAAGCAAGAAAGAGCTTGAGCAATCATTAGGGAGTGCAGTGGGAGATGACAGTGTTTAAACATGGCAGTCTTAGCAATGGCGATAGAGTGGAGGTGACATTGAGCAAAGACTTGAAGGAAGTAAAGCAGGGCCCTTGAGGGTATCTGGGGGTTGACAAATGAAAGCACCCTGGGGTGGGAGGAGGCTAGGCATGTTACAAGGAGGTTGGTATGGCTGAGGTGGAGTGAGTGAGAAGGAGAGCAGCCGGCCACACCTTGTAAGGCCCTATGGGCCCTGTGAGGACTTTGGTTTTTCTAAGAATGAGTTGGGAGCCATGGGTACATTTTAGGCAGAGAAATGACTTGTTCTCTTATTATAACAGTGTCCATGTGCCCATGTTTTTGAGGCAGGGAGACCAGGGTGCAGGCTGCTGCAGACACCCAGGCAAAATGAAGATGGTGTCAATTTCAAAAGCAGGGGTGGAAGTGACAGGTGGTCACATTCTGAACATGAAGGTGGAGCCAGTAGGGTTTGCAGCGGGATTAAATGTGCAGTATGAGAGAAAAATGGAGGCTACAATGAAGCCAGGCCTTCGTTAACTTCCTCAACCAAATGTCTCTATGACACCCCTGATCATCACGTTTTCTCTCCCACAACCAGCTCCCTACAACAGGGAAAGGAGACTACTCTTCTAGGTCTCTCACATTAGGGGTAATAATCTGGAGACTGTGAAAATAAAGCTCAGAGGAACACAGGTGTGCCCGTGCAGAGTGCCCACAGTGCCCGTGACGTTGGTGATCTTCACTGTTAGTGGCCCAAATAGAACAATAGACTCCTTTCGAGGCTCCCTAGCACACACAAAGCTGTTCAGTCTGAGAGGGAAGTGGGAGTCCCTGGTAGAACATGGAATATCTATCCTGGGAGTTCTGCTACTTGTTTTGCTTTAATTACTGTACTTTTTTTTTTTAACTGCAGGAAGTATAAAGGCTTACCAACTCAGCCCAAATGTCCCTCTGTGCCTGGGAAAAAAGCTATTTCCTTGCTCTTAATTTCTCCCTCTCCCTATCTGCCCAAATACATGTATTTTGTCCTAGTGGAGAATCCCAAGGTTTTGAATACTGTTCGGTGGCCACACAGCCAAGTGGATCCTTGGCACCCATCTCAAGTCAAATGAGTGATGCCACCTTTGGACCAATTCCTTTCATAGAGATCATCAAATGAGAGCAAATACATATAAATATCGATTGGCCCTCCCACTTAGCTGCCATGTGACTTAGGCCAACTCAGAGAAGAGCTGGGAAGGCTCCTTTCCTTAACCATGTCATGGAGACATTGATAACACCAACCTCTTAGGGTTTTTCCGAAGAGTGAAATAAAACATCTAAGTCCCTAACTCAGGGCCTGCCGCATAGAAAGTCCTCAATAAATCTTGACTGCTATTTTATTATGAGTATGATTATGTTTGTAATTTACTTTATTAATAAGCTTAGTTAAGTGCCTAGAATAAAGTAGGTGCCCAATAAATGTTAATCCATGCCCCTTGTCTCTCAATAAAATTGGGTTCCAAATCTTCCAAAACTCAAGATTCTAATGATATATGGAGGAACATGCCCAGTGGTACCAGACAGCTCAAGAAGTTTCAGGCGTTGAAGATAACTGGGCTGAGTGAGTGGCAGTGAGGACAATGAGCTGCGGATGGATCAGTGAGAGTTCCAGGACATAAAATGAGCACCACCTGGTGATTGATCAGAAATGAAAAGTGAGTGCACACACCTTCTACTCTTTCTCCCGAAGATCAAAGCATTTCTGCACATTGCAGCAGCTATTGCCATAGTAATGCTACAGCTATAAAACTGCAATGGCATATAATAAAAATTAATTTTTGCTTGTGACTATACTCATCAATCAGGTAGCACTGCTGAACTGGGCCAGGCTGGGTGAACCTTGGCTAGGCTTACTCATGCATATCCAGGCAGGTCTTCTGGGACCTTGCCAGTCAATGATGGCTGGATGTTGACTGGAGCAATGGCATGCTAGGGTCCCTATCTCATCATCCTGTGGACTCGCTAGGCTTGTTCACACAGGTGCACCAGAGCTCCCAAGAGAGAAAGCAGAAGCACACAGGTCTCTTGAAGCCTAGACATGGAGCTGGCCCACTGTCTCTTCCACATTCTATTTGCTAAAGTTAATTATTGGCAAGTATTGGCCATGCAGTAGACATGGATACAGGGGAGAGGAGGTATGAAGAACTAAGGATATTTTGCCTTCAATTTGCCACATACATCAATTTATGTAAATCAATGCCTGCGTGGAGAGGAGAGGTTGTTAGAACCCCAATCCCCTTTTATGCCCAGCTGGGTCACCACCCCACTACAAATTTATGACAGATTGACTATAGATCCTAAGTTACTTCTAGTCTTTCTAATGATTGAAAAATTGAGTTTTCAGCTACTTGAATGCAGGGTACCTATCTAACCTCCACCATCATCTCAGAGAATTGAACTCAGCAAAGGTAAACTCAAAAAGTTGTATGTAGATCACATTGTTGTAAATTGATCCTATTTCCCTAGAGACCTGTTATTTTTGCTCTCATCGCTGCTGATTGATCTTGGCACGATCTATGAATCTTGGCTACCTTGTAACTCTCAGCTCCCAGATTTCTCTGGTCCCAGTCTCCCTGACAAGCTGATTTACAATGATTTGCAAACACTTCCATTTATTGGAGGTGTTTATTTGTAAAGTAACTCAGTGTCAAATCCTTCCTGAAGTCATTTGTCTGCCTTGGAAAGTAAGATTTAAAAAAAAAAAAAAAAAAAAAAAAAAAGCATCCCTGGATATACTCATAGGTAGATTCAGAATTCGGAGTGTGAGCAGTCCTTCCACTGAGATTTCACCTGGAATCACAAATGTCATTCTTAAACCTACAAACTACACTCGGTGATTAAGTGATTGAACAGTCCCTTAAGTGAGTGTGCAGGAAACACCCTCCAAGTAGACCAGCTAGCTTACTCCTTACAAGCTGTAATTTTAGGGCTGTGGAAAATCCATCCATCCATCCGTTCTGTGAGAGCACAAATTGACGGCACACAAAGCTGTGATTACATAAGGCTTAAGTTGCAAATATCTCCAGTGGTCTAACACAGGGACTTGCATTCATATTAATGCTACAATATGATTCGATAGGAAAATGATAGATACACTGATATTTATTTATCCATTCATCAACTATATTCTGAGCATATACTGTGTGATTAGTTCCCTTTCCCCTCTACATTTTTTTCTTTTTCAAGATTTTCCTTTCTTCCTTGTTGCCTTTCTTCTTCTTTCCTTTTCATTTTTTTCCCTTTTCAGTCCAAGGTGTCATTATGATGTTAGCTCCAGAGCTCAATGAAGAACTCTTATCAGAAAAGACCAAGCAAAGGTGTCATCTTGTGAGCTAGTCAGGTCTAATGTACTGAAGTGTTTTTATTCTGATGCTTTGACATCATGGGGCCTTGCTGACTTGGAAGAGACTGTCCTTCCCAGAGTTGGCTAATTCCTTCAGAAAGCAAACAGTTCCCTCATGAGGGTACCTTCCATGTGCAAACCAATCGATCCAAAGCCCATATTCACCACTCATCCCCTCTTATCTAGTTTGTACTGTAGGCCAGTATCCACTAGCCTTATTCACCCCAGGGCCAGATCCCAGAGGACTAAATCAGATTCTGTGCTGCAGAGTCCACTGAGATTATTTCAACAAACCAATCCTAAAGCTGTTTACCTGCCTCAGAAGTTTCTTCCTGCAGAAACCACAATAAGAGCTCTTGCCATATTTCTCCCTTGCTCCCTCTACCTCCTGGCTGATGCTGGGACTTTCCCATGTAGCCCTTGATGGAGTGATGTGCTTCCTATTTCTAGGTATTTGTGAGCACCAGAAATTCTTCCTTCATGACCATCATTTCCTTGTTTGCATGTGTTACCGTATCTGATTTAAACAAATCCCATGGGGTGCCTGGTTGGCTCAGTAGGTTAAGCACTTACCTTCGGCTCAGGTCATGATCTCAGCATCCTGGGACAAGCCCCACTTCGGGCTCCTTGCTCAGCAGGGACCTGCTTTTCCCTCTCCCTCTATCCCTCCCCTTGCTCATGCTCTCTCTCTCTCTCAAATAAATAAATATCTGTTTTTAAAAATCCCAGATGTATCTTAAAACACCTAAATACTTTAAATCAAATGGTTGGTGAGAAATGTTCATTTGTCCATTTCCCAGATCTCTTTCCCAGGCCCACATGTGAGTGAAATCTGACCACTACTATATGAAAAAAGTGAATCTAAAGGATACCTACCACTAACAAGAAAAGTAGCCAAACATTTTTTCCCAAAGAATACATGCAGATGACCAAGAGACATGTGGAAAGATGCTCAACATCACTCATCATCAGGGAAATGCAAATCAAAAGCACAATGAGAGATCACCTCACACTTGTCAGAATGGCTAAAATTAAAAAGACAGGAAACAACAAATGTTGGTGAGGATGTGAAGAAAAAGGAATCCTCATGCACTGTTGGTGGGAATGCAAACTGATGCAGCCACTGTGGAAAACAGTATGGAGGCTGCTCTAAAAATTTTAAATAGAACTCTCATATGATCCAAGAATTCCATGATTGGGTATTTACCCAGAGAAGAAGAAAACACTAACTCAAAGAGGTACATGCACCTCTATGTTTATTGCAGCATTGCTTACAGTAGCCAAGGCATGGAAACAGCCTATGTGTCTATCGATAGATAACTAGATAAGGAAGATTGGGGGGGGGGATTAGTAATGGAATATTACACAGCTATAAAAAGGGATGAGATTGTGCCATTTGAGACAATGTGGATGGACCTAGAGGGTATTATGCTAAGTGAAATAAGTCAGATTGAGAAAGACAAATACCATATGATTTCATTCATAAATAGAATCTAAAAAAAATTATAATGAGCAAACAAAAAGCAAAATTAGACCTGTAAATACAGAGAACAATCTGATAGTTGCCAGAAGGGAGGAGGATGGGAGGTTGGGGAAAATGGGTGAAAGGGAGAGGGAGATATAGGCCTCCAGTTATAGAAGGAGTAAGTCACAGAAATAAGAGGCACAACGTGAGGAATACAGTCAAGGATACTGGAATAGCGATGTAATGGGACAGATGGCAGCTACACTTGTGATGAGCACAGCATAATGTATAAACTTGTCAAACCACTCAGTTGTATACCTGGAGAGAGAGAGAGAGAGAGAGAGATCCTTAGTACCCAGCCCCTGAGCTGCCTAAGCTTCCCGACACATGAGAGGGAGAGCCTGCATCTCCATATCAGATGCAAAGTAGCCATGAGCTCAGTGTCACTTCACATCCTCTCTTCAGTGAAATGTTTGGAGATAGAAAGGTGAACAAGACATGCCCCTGTCCCGAACAGGATCACCTGCTGGTGAATGGAAGGCATAGTACACGGGATACCCACTGGAAACATAAAAGCTTCATGCAGCTGTCAGGGAAGCTTCGGGGACAGGTGGAATTTGCACTAGGTCTAGAAGGATGAGCAAGTCTACCTGAAGGAGGTCAGGCTGGGATCTTCAATAGAGGAACATTATTTCTTTGCAAAAATATGAAGTGTGAGAAAGGGTACACAGAGTTTGTTTGCAGTAACTTGATAGTATTTCTGTGGTTTTGCATTTTTCCTTAGTTTGTATTTTCTCCATGAGCCACTCTACCTAGTCAGCAAATCCCAGGAGTAGAGCAGAACCGCAGGGCTGCTGCCTGTCACTCTCGGGAGAGAAAGCACCCCTGGGGGTTGTGAGTTTGCAAGCACAGGGGCAGGTCCTCCCCCCTCTTCAGAGCTCAGCCCCCGTCTCCAGAGGCTGGGGGTAGGGGTAGGCTAGAGGGAGAAGGCAAGATCATTTGCATGTATCTGGCCCTTTAGGAGCCACTTTATCAAGGAGAGAAAAATAAGCTGGTGAGTTGAATTTTTAGCAGCAGATTTATACTCTATCATTACTGCACTTTATTCCTCAGCAACCCAACTCAACCCAAAACATTGGGAAAAGAGGGTGGAAGTGAAGGGATAACATTCCCAGGGTGCCAGCTCTTAAGCACAGTGATCATATTTTTTGCAGGGGCCCAAGTCTTTGACATTCACTGTTGCCCACCAGTTCCTAAACTCCAAAGGTTTGCAAACGTAGCCCTCTAAAAAAAACTGAAGGCACTCCATTACTTTCAAATTGCTCTACTTTGTCCAGACCCAAACTGTATCCATTTCCAAAGGAAATGACTCTCGAGAATCCGAAGAGCCTCAATTACTCTAAATCACTTTGCAAGACAAGCACAAAATTAATCAGGGCTCCTGTGTTTGGCGTCAGTCAGGCATGCGGCAGAGAATGCCATAAATAAAAACACTAAGTTCAACTGTTGGCCAAAACCTCAGGGAAGTCTGTTTTCAATAGGGTAAAATAAACATTCTACCTTTCAACGTTCTACTGTGTGAGAGGAAAAACTGGAAAATATCTCAAATACATAAGTTTATACAGCCCAGATTAGCAAGAAGTCTCTCCTTCACTATTAAACCATTGGCAGAGATATTTGTTTATTTTCTTAAAATGCTTTAAAAAATTATCCTTATTTCCTGCTGTTGGGTCAGCAGTGTTTCCAGCTAGACAGTAGTCAAGGTTCAGGGCCTTTTCATACACATGACCACCATCGGGGTACTTCGATCCTTTCGCAGTTTGCTAGCCCTTGTTTCCGTGTTTGATGTTTGGGAATCTGAGGTTGTTTGACATGCGAGAAATCTCAGAGATCTCCTTTGTGGAGGAGAAACACACACACACACACACACACACACACACACACACACACACGCCAAAACGTTCTGAAGATAAATCATCATCCTGAGCCTTTACCAAGCACCTGTATGTGTGAGACGCTCAGATAAGAGCAGACATGGCAGCTCTTGAATTCTCACACCACCCCTGGGAGAGAAGGCTTTTGATCACTCCCATTTTATATATGAGAAACCTAGAGAGGCTAAGTAAGCTGTCTAGGATGACACCACTGAGAAGGGGAGGAGCAGGGACTCAGGTCAAGTTCCACTGGCCGGCAGACCTCTGCCCTACCTACGGCCACAGGGCTGGACCAAAGCAGGTGGAAGGACTGGGCTATGATGAGTGGTGAGGCCAGAGAAAGACCAAACTCCCTTTAGTTTCCCTCATTCATAAAGTTGTCTCATCAAGTCACAGGACAAGAACGTAAGTCCTTTACTTGGAGCTCCTCCAGATTATGCGCTTCTAGGGGAAGACACTATGTTCCTTCCAGTTCTATACGCAGTACCTACTACAGTTGGGCCTTAGGTTATTGAGCAATTAGTGTTTGTCGAATAAGGAAATGAATGAACTTAACCAAAAGTCACGTTCCCTGTGATAGTTTTCACATTTCGGGTAAACAGCACAATGCAACCAATTTCTAGAGAAAAAAGTTACAGATACAGTTTGGCTTCCGGAGACATCCACGCATTCCCTTAAAAAGAAGAGTCATTCCAAGCTATCAATGGTCCACCCACCCTAATGTGCATTAGACAGCAAGTGGACAAAGGAGCTCAGGGTAATTATGGGGCTGTCCTGGACAAGAGGCTTGAATGTAGATGAGATTCAACTCTATTAGTGACACATTCCTGGCCTTTGTCTCCTATGTAATTCAATTGAGGGATAGAGAGGAGAGCTGCAGCTGAAAATACTAAAACGACAAGAAAGTGTTTCTTATTTCCCAAGAAAAACTACGTGTGAGAAATACTTAGATGTAAAATCGTTTGTTCAATATATAGCTTTCAAAAATTGTTCCATGGCCTGTAGGGGTTCTCTGTAACTCATATACTGTCCATTTTGTTTCTGTTTGACATCCTTCACCCAGTCCTCAAACACAGCATTGTATCAGACTAGTGAGGTGTCATTTCCCTTACTCAGCTTTGTAGATATATTTATATAGGGCTATTTTCTAGGAGAAAGAGATTGGACCAGGGTAATTAAGAACAGGGCAACTGAAATCAGACTGCCTAGGTTCAAGTTTTTGCCCTGCCACCTGCCAACTGAGGGAAATGGGCAAATTATTTAATACCTTTGTCTCTCATTGTCCTTATTTGTAAATGGGGCAATGATAAGAGTGCCAAAGCCCCCATCCCATAGGGATGCTCTAAGGATTAAATGAAATGATACATGGAGAGCTTATAGAACAGTGCCTAGCTTATGGTAAATAAGTAAGAAAAGTTAAATATCATTATTGATTTTCTGTTATTATCAATTGACCTTATTTTGTTAGATCTTATTTGGAATAGTGTGAGTTGAGAGGGGTATGCCATTCAAAAGGTAGCTTTTTTAATAATAAAGCTGTCATCTTATTGGCCAATTTGATTTCTTAAAGATGCAGGTTCCATATCCACCACCCAGGTTAGGTGCTGTCCCCCTGTGCTCCACATAACAGGTACCTAAGATGTTTGGGATTAAACTGAAGACAGTAAACAAAAATCATCTTACCTACATATAGAAATAACAAAAGTGATCAATTATGATAACCTATTGGAATTTTATATACTTTCTAATCTCCACCACCTTAAAAGGCAGACATTATTATCCAATTTTATAAATGTAAACCCTGAGGCTGAGAGATGAAGTAATCTATATGGCTACAAAGTGACTGAGATGGGTTTTGAATTCTGTTTTCTGACCAAAGCCCACATTATATTGTGTACACATCCCTTCCTTAAACAGCAGTTTTTAGACCTGACAGTATATTAGCACCAAATGGGGAGCCTTTATTGTTTTTTAATATTTTATTTATTTATTTATTTATTTATTTATTTATTTATTTATTTATTTGACAGAGAGTGAGAGCACAAGCCGGGAGACAGAGGGAGAGGGAGAACCAGGCTCCCTGCTAAGCAGGGAGCCTCATGTGGGGCTCGATCCTAGGACCCTGGGATCATGACCTGAGCTGAAGGCAGCCGCTTAACCTACTGAGCCACCCAGTCACCCCAAATGGGAGCCTTTCAGACTAACACCCAGGACCCATTCAGAGCAATTCAGTCATAGCCTCTGGGGCCGGGGAGAAAGCCCAGGGACCTGCAATTTGTAAAGCTTTTCAGGTGGTTCCACGTGCAGTCAGGACTGAGAACCATTGGTCCAAACTGCTATTTTCAGAAATGTATAAAGATTAACTTAAAGGAGCACCTTTGGAATTATTTATTTCATTAATTAGCTTAAATGAAGACTTATTTTGCATCATT
Source organism: Ursus maritimus (assembly GCF_017311325.1). NCBI lineage: Eukaryota > Metazoa > Chordata > Mammalia > Carnivora > Ursidae > Ursus > Ursus maritimus. Next base: position 27,846,707 of record NW_024423786.1, read on the forward strand.
TACTTGATGAATTGATTTCCCTTCTTAGAAAGTCACCCATCCAAATTTTCGTGCAGAATCCTACATCACTTTCTTTGTTAATCTCGATTATGAGCTACACATTTGTTTCTGGTGATTTTTTCATTCAAAAAGTATTTCTGAAAGCCCCCTTTGTGCCCTTATTATTAGTTATGAGAGACATAAAGAAAAATGAACCAGCATTCTTCTCAAGGAGCCTGTGATCATTACTGCCACAACTACCGATAGAACATTTTATTGATACTGAGCATTGCATAGGCCATTGGGTACATGGTAGCAAACAATGAACCTGTAATGCCTGTCCTCTTGGAACTTATAGTTTAAAACAGAGACAAGAGAGCAACATAAAAACCAGTAAATAAATACATAATTACAAATTATGGTTAATGTCATGATGAAAATAAACAGAGGCTCATGAGGCTCTTTGATAGTCTGGTGTATTCATGACAGTTAATAAGTGCACCCAGTATACTTTTTATGTCTGACTCTTGCATAATGATGCTGCGATACGTCTATATCGCCGAGCATATTAATAGTTCATTTCTTAAGGTCACCTAGTAGAATTTGAGTAGTATGAATACACACTTGGTGTTTTTTATGCACACGAAATTTTAGGTATCACTGAATTAGAGCGTTAGTTCTTTAAGGGCAGGACAGTGACTAATACATTTATTGTACTTTCCAAAACTTGACTGATGATATTGGAGTTAGCAGGTATTCAATACACATTAGCTGATTGAATGAATTGTTGTGCTCACAGATAATACCCATTGTTCTCTTTCCAATGTCCCTACCCACAATGTACATATGACTTTTTTTTTTCAATTTAAAGTAGATGTTAATTTCAGCTAATAAAAGGAGCAATTGAGTATTTCCAGATAAGGCAAATGATTCACTGGGGATGAAGGTAGGAATCCCATCAACAGCATTACATCTGTTAATTCTCAAGGTTCTCTAAAATCAGGTGTGTCTAGGGGCTCCTGGGTGGTGCAGTCGGTTAAGTGTCTGACTCTTGGTTTTGCCTCAGGTTGTAATCTCAGCGTCGTGAGATCAAGCCCTGCATTGAGCTCCACACTGAGTGCAGAGTCTGCTTAAGACTCTCTCTCCCTCTGCCCTTCGCCCCCACGGTTCCTCTCTCTTTAAATAAATAAATCTTTAAAATCAAATGTGTCTAATGCAGGAAGATATTGCCCCATTTGTGAACATGTCCATGGTTGGTTCTTACACTTGAACAGTAAGGTTAATTAACTACAGAAAATTCAGATGCATTGAGAGTTGAGAACACTATAAGATCCTAGGAAAACCTGGCTTACCATTATTTATGTTCGCCTCCACCAAAACCCAAGCCACAGCATCAAGAATCTAGTAGGTGCTCAATAAATGCTTCTGCAATTGAACTGAATGTAGACAAACTGCTTCAATACCTAATATGAATATTTACGATGTGATTATCCATAATGATTAGTTTGGGAAGTGTTAAAAAAAACAAAACAAAACAAAACCTTACCCAGCCTGCATGTTTTTTCCAGCCTGCATTTTAATGCAGGGCACATTTCTAAGCTGAGATTGATGTTCTCCTTAATGTCTCCCATGAAAGCAGACTAACATTTAAAACAGTTAGTATGCCAGAAGCGGTCTCGGAAATGTCAGTGTGGTCTGTGATTACGAACTGGTCTAAAGAAGAAAACAAGCTCCCCTTAATAAACTGAGCTTTACTCAGGCTGCAGAAACCTATTAAAATGAAGGGAAACTGATTTGACGAAACTAAAAGGCTCAGACATATTATTACCTATTAAAAATCATTCATTAAATACGGGATAAAGCCATCAAGAGGGACTCCAATTTGATAGGAGGCAGTTAAAAGATGTTGAGCGTTGAGGCTCTGGAGTCAGAATTATATCTGCCATGTCCTACCTGAGACCTAACCTCTCTGACATTTGGTTTCCCGAATTACAAAAAGACGCTGATACTAACAACCTCACTGGACTGTGCTCTGATTGGATTATGTAATGCATTGTATAATGCTTTGCTAGGCCACTTGTGGACGGAAGCCCAGCATACCAGCATCGTTGGAGAGCTTATTAGAAATGCAGAATCTTAAGCTCTCCCCAGACCTACAAAACCAGAAACTACATTTTAACAAGATCCCCAGGTGACTTGCACCACATTCGAGCTTAAAAAATGTGGATCTTAAGCATATGACACATGCCAGGCACACAGTAAATGCTCGGTAAATATCCACTACTATTATTCTGTGGAAAACTTTAGAAATATAAATTAAATAGAGTTCCATCCTCTCCCAAGCGATAAATGCATTTCTGTACTCTGCTGTGTACGTCTTCCATCTTCTTAGAATCCCTCCTATCATTGCAAAGACAGTTTTTTACTATATACCATTCAGTGTAAACACTGACTTTCTTAGTTTTGATGATCACCTGCAAAACCAAAATGGAATAGTAAACCTTTATCACCAGGCCAGATTTCTTGGTGGACTGCGACCTTACAGCTTTATCCAAGTTGGCAGGTGGACATTTAAATGAAATTATTAATTGGCTTTTTTTCTCCCCTCAGCCAAAAGCAGACACATTGGTTTTAAATGGATTCTTCACAGTCTGGCAGCTTGGTCACCACTTTCCATACCCATAATTGATAGAAAAAAATGAAACATAAGGAAATAAAGGGTAAAAATGTAAAAGGCGATCATTTCTAGTTTCCTGGAGCCTATTTTAACAAAGATTGGAGACAGAGCATATTGAGTGAGGGACAAAAACACTTTCTTTGAGGATTTTTTTCTGCTTTGCCTCAGTACCTGTGTGTGCTGTCTGAAAACCTCTAAGGGAAATAAGCAGTTCAGCATTTGGCTTTGAGAATTCTCTATCTCCCCTGAGTAGGAGCTGAGAGCATAGCAAAGGCAATATATTCCTTACGAGCTTCAAATGGAAAGTACCACCCATAGACATTTTTCAGAGCAGTGTGCTGGCCCCAAAGCAAATGGACTGAAGATGGTGTCAGGCTGTAAAAAGTTAATTTACTAGAGTGTCTTCTAAGAACAGTCAAGTCATTTCAGATTCTAATGCAACATAGCTGCCCCCCTTCCACAGCTGTAGCTGAGCTGAAACAGAAGAAATGGGAAGCAGTTCCAATGGGGGCCTTAAAAAAGGCAGAATCCGCGTGTCCTGTTTGCATGCAGATCTGAGTTGTTATTCCCTCTCTGCCTTCATTGAAAATGCCGTCTGGTCTCCTAAGAATTGTACCAGCCTGCTGCCTGGGGATCGGGACTCCCTGCACATCCCTGAACACTGTTTGCCTACTGTTATCTGATCATCATAGTGAGAAAGTGCAATTTGTCTTCTGCAACCACTCCCTACACACACACACACACGCACACACACACACACACACACACACACACACACACACTCCCTTCTTGGGTCCTTTTGCCCCACATTTAACAAATTTACCCTCATGGGGTCCTCAGTTGTCCCAAGCCCCTCTTATCACATTGATGATGAATCTAATGTGATGCAATATCTGTGTCTGATAACATCTCTATTTTTAAAAACATATTAGAAAAGTTGAAAGCAGGGATGCTTGGGTGGCTCAGTCTTTAAGCATCTGCCTTCAGCTCAGGTCCTGATCCACGGGTCCTAGGATGGAGCCCTGCATCAGGCTCCTTGCTCAGCAGCCCTCTGCCTGCCACTCTGCCTGTTCGTGCTCGCTCTTGCTCTCTCTCTCTGGCAAATAAATAATAATAAAATCTTTAAAAGAAAAAGTTGAAGGCAGATACAAAAGGAACAAAGAATAGGGCTTTTCTAGGAAGCCTATCTCATAGAGAATAAAATGCATAATCCCCACACTGGCCTCCCAGCCTTTTGTGAGAGCCTTCCCCTGCCTGCCCAACCATTCTCCCCCTCTCCTTTTTTTTTTTTTTTTTTTTTTTTTTTGACAGAGAGAGACACAGAGAGAGAGAGGGAACACCAGCAGGGGCAGTGGGAGAGGGAGAGGCAGGCTTCCCTCCGAGCAGGGAGCCCGATGCAGGGCTCGATTCCAGGACCCTGGGATCATGACCTGAGCCTAAGGCAGACGCTTAAGGACTGAGCCACCCAGGTGCCCCTCCCCCTTTCCTACTGTCCCCCACCACTCCTGTTTCAATATTGGCTCCTGGATCATTAGCACTCGGAGGTTTCTCTGCCTTCAATACTCTTCTCTTAAATATCTATTTGACTCTCTTCCCTGAGTTCTTCAGGCCTGTCCTTATCAGAGAGGGCTTTCCTCGCAACCCTACATGAAAGAGCCATGTCTCCCTCCCCCAATCTCAGCATCTCATAGCTCATTATCCTGCTTTGTTTTTCTCCATAGCGCTGATCACATAAGGTATATATTTAGTTGTATATTAATTCATTACCTGGTTACCCTAACTAAAATATTAGCTCCGTGAAGTCAAAGGTTTTGTCTAGTTTTGGTTTGGTTTGGTTTTTTTGTTTTTCCCCTACAGAACCTAGAAAAAAACCTGGGACAAGGGTGGAGCTCAACAAATAACTATAATGAATGCTTGATTTCAACTTCATCTGCGCCCACCGTCCAGCTTAAGAAAACTATAAATACATATAATATAAATAAAATTAATATTATATATATGTGTATGTGAAGATCACCCATGTATCCTTCCTAGTTTCAGCTCCCTTCTTCTCTTCTGGGAGGAAGCACTATCTTGAAGGTGGGGCTTAGCATTTTCATGCATTTCTTTATCTTACAAATATATGTATTTTTAGGCAATACATAACATTAGGGAGCTGTGTACTATACTGTAGCAAAGCACAACATAGCTCGGCATGGCATAGTGTAGTATTAGACTATGGTAAAGTATAACATAATCTAATACATTTGGTCCTTGAACAACATGGGTTTGAATTTCTTGAACTGGTTGGGTCCATTTATACTTGGATTTTTTTTTTTCCTGCAAAAAGCTTTATTGTTCCCATTTGGTCCATAGCTAGAGAGAGGCCTCCAGGGTGGTTAAAAAGCTGCCTAGTGGCTATGGGGAGAGATTCAGACAGCAGCCCTGCCACCAGAGGAATGCCAGAGGGGCCCCTCCAGGGCTGCTGGGCTCCTGAAGCTCCTAATTATGCTTGAAGATAAGCCTTTCAAAAAGCTACTTGCTCAGTCCAGTCTGGAGCCCAGCCTGCAGAGGCGGGTCAGGTGGTCTCCATCTCCTTGATGAATTTCACCTCCTCATCCAGGAAGTGGCTCTCCAGGAAGTCACGGAGCCGGGGGTCCGCACCAGGAGAACCCAAGGCATGCAGATCCAAAAGGACCTGCTTTGGGTTCTTCTCCAGGATCATAGCAACTTTCATGACCTCGGGTTTTTACCCCACCCGTCCTGAGATGGCTTCTGCAGGTCCTGGAAGAGGGTGCTGGTTTGGTATCTTTAAGCTTCTCCTCAGCCAACTCCTGGAAGAAGTGGCCCAGGCCCTCCAGAGCCACATCCTCGAGGTCAAAATAGAAGCCCAGAGAGAGATAAGTGTAGGAGGACTGCAAATGCACTTTGACCAGGTAGCTGACAGCAGCTTCCAACTCAATGAGATAATGCTGAGCAATGTGGGAGCTCTTGGTTGATCAGCAGTAAGGAGCTAAGCTCAAAAGATGCTGTGAGCTGATCCCAGAGGCAGGGGATGACTGAGAAGATGGTCCCAAAGGTTCCCACTGGAAGAGATTGGAGGGTGGGAGGAGACTAGAAGAAGGGGCATCCCTGGGTCTATTCTATGCATACACTGTTGAAGCAAGAGAAGATCCAGGGACCACTGAGCACACTGCCTCTACATGGATTCTTTACGATGCAGTACTGTAAAGGTATTTTCTCTTCCTTATGATTTTAATACATTTTCTTTCCTCTAGTGTACTTTATTTTAAGAATACAGTATGTAACACATACAACGTACAAAAATATGTCTTAATTGACTCTTACCGGTGAGGCTTCTGGTCAACAGTTGTAGGCTATTAGTAGTTTTGGGACGTCAGAGTTACAAGTGGATTTTCACCTGGGTGGTAGTTGGGACCCCAAACCCTATGTTGCTCAAGGGGCAACTGTATAATCATATAGAAAAGAACAGCAATTCTCAAACTTTGATTCATATCAGAATTACCACAGGAGATAAAAATATCCTAATGCCCAGCCTCCACATTAATTTCATCTGGAAATCCCTGCAGATGGGCCCCTGGCATTGTTTCTTTAAAGCTCCCAGGTATTTGCAATTGCAGCCAGGTTGGAAGACCAATGGCATCGCCCACAGTCGAGTGCAGGGGTCAGGAGTCAGGCTCAGGGGCCAGCCTGCCAGTGTTGGAACATTGCCTCCAAGTCTCTCCAGCGTTTCTCAACTTTCCTGGACACCACAGCAAGCCACTTGAGTGTGGAGGAGCACACAGCATCTCTTCTTAAATATATTGGCCAGAATCCAATGCTGTCCCTTCAACCAACCTCTCTTGGGCCTTCCTCTGAAGTATTTAATTCTCTGTCCTTTTAATATGGCCTTCCATCTAAGTCATTGGAAATCTCCCAAAACATGGTGAATTCCTTGCTTCAAAACACTCATATGTGTCTGAATTTGTATAACTTTATTGAAGTACAACATCGATCAGGAAGGGTGCACACATCATAATTGTACAGATGGACGAGGTTTCACAAACTGAACACACCCACATGATGACCCCTTGACCAAGAAACCCCCCAAGCTCTGCTCTCTCAAAGATTACTACTACCTTTACATTTAATAGTGGATTAATTTTGCCTGTTCGGCCTTCACATGAAATTATAAAATATATACTCTTTCATCTGGTTCTTTCATTTTCCATATGACAAAACACATTACTTCTTAATCTCTTTGAGATTTAAAAAGGGAAAACTATGCAGGAAAAAAACCAAGAAACTAATTATAAATAATATATTTGATTCACTACCTAGAAAAATCAAAGAATCACTAGTAAGGGGTCTATAATTTATTTTTTAGAAGATAGTTACTCATTTTTCTTCAAAGAATAAAGAAACGTTTTGATTGACTATTTTACCAACTCATTCATAGGCCTGTCAGTGTGCTTTTGCATAATGTATATTACTTAGAAAACAACATGAATATAGATCATTTTTAAAGGCTTTGCTTGCTAGAAAGACAGGCAAGGCCAACTCTGTGTGCCCTATTAGCAGATTGCATTGGTCCATAATCCAAAATTCATTTTTATTGCATGTGGCGTTGTATGCTTTAAGGGATAAATGTGAACGCATAGTGATAATTTTAAGCTAATAACAATATTTGTCTGAAAAGACCCCTTGAATCATTTATTTAACAAATTTTGAGTGCTAGAAATAAAATGTTGAGCAAAAGAAACTTGGTGCCTGCCCTGATGAATCTTATAATCTGGTGAGAGTCAGGTATTTATCCCAAAATCTTGCAAATAAACTGAAACTTAACGTTATCGGCTTGATTGGGAGAGTCAGTCAGATAGTTTCCTTGCAGATATGTTGGTGGAGCTGATGTTAAAAGCACAATACTAGGACTTAAAACAGCCTTGAAATTTTACAAACTGCATATACACACACTGAGTGCAACACATCAGGGGTGTTTGTCCAGAATACTCTCCATCATTCCTGCTAGTAGCCACCAAACACACACACACACACACACACACGCACACACACACACACGCACACACGCACACACACTCTGCTGTTCAGCTCTTATGCAACCTCAGGTGTCAGCTGAAATTTCTCTTTCTTAAGGAGGAAGTCCCTGGATGTTCTTTATGCGCCTAAATAGGTCAAGGTCCCCAGTTTCGTACTGTTACGTTACTCCTCCCATCTTTCTAGCATTTGTGGTAGATTTCCTCCTTTTTTGTAAAAAATAATATGAAATGATCTATAACACATGCTTCACATAATGCCTTGTACCTCATAAATATGCAAAAAAACAGTAGCTCTTTGTGCATTTAAAATGTATCATCTCTGCAAAAACACTCTAGCCGCTATGAGGGGAGGAACCATATGTCACATTTTCCCCAGTAACCCTAACACTGGACCTGGTGCTGGGCACCAGGGGGCCAGCACAACACAGCACCATGTGCAGCATGAAGCCATGGGAGTCAGACCACCTGGGTTTGAATTCAGTGCCTGCAGTGTGACCTTGGGCAGTTTTAGTTCTTTCTCTTGCATGTCTCATCAGGAGCTAGAACCTATCCTAAAACTTACCCCATAGGGTTGTGAGTGTTTGTAAATTGAAAGGAACAGTGCCTGGCTTATAGTAAGAAATTTATGCATTAACTAGTAAGTATTATTAAGTAAACTTCTACCTTTTCACTCTGCCTCCTTTAATGCTACACTAATATAGTGTTAGCATCTAGGAAAATGAGAACTGAATCCTACAACACAGTTGATTCAGAGCCACTTTATGCATCTTGGGTCCTCCTTAGCTGAGTTAACTGAGCCTTGGAACTTATTTGGAAAAGACCTACACTGAGAACCCCACTGAAAGAACTTGTATTTTTAAACACTTTGCTCTTCTTTCCCTCTTCCCACTTTACCAATTGGGTTTCTTTCCAACCTATATATGGCTTCATGGTCTTCAATTTCCAAGGAATTTCAGGATTTTATATCTGAAAAGGAGCTGAGAGATCATCTACTCCAGCATCAGTGACTTTTATAAGAAGAAAATGAGACCAGACACAAAGAATGAGTGGAACAAGGTCACACAGTGAGACTACAGAAGATCAGGAATGAACAGGCACACACCTTGACCTTGACTCCAGAGACAGTGTTCTTTCTCACATACCACCCAATTTCCTAATTGTTTTGGTTAATATTTTTAATATTTTTAGAACAGAGGAGTGTGGCCCCACGTAATGGAAAAATATGGTAATAGCATTTTGATCTTTTCTGAAATGAAAATTGTAGCACAGATAATAAATATGCAAAGCAATAATAATTTATACACATTAAATACATTAAGGCTAATAGGTATTGCTTACTACCATTTGTCATTATGTGAAGCACAAAATATGTATTAAGTCATGATATTCTTTTTTTTTTTTTGAAAGTTTATTGGCTTGTTTATTTTCTTTTTTTTTTTTTTTTTTTAATGATTTTTTATTATATTATGTTAGTCACCATACAGTACATCCCCGGTTTCCGATGTAAGGCTCAATGATTCATTAGTTGTGTATAACACCCAGTGCACCATGCAATACGTGCCCTCCTTACTACCCATCAATTTCGGCTCATCTCCATTCTTACCCCTCTCTGAAGCTCCTCAAGAGCTGCTAGTCCATGTCTTCATGTTTTCATTCCCTTCTGATTTTAATATCCTCTTCCCCTACGATCATCCAGGTAGTTCTTATGTTCCATAGATGAGAGAAACCATGTGATAATTGTCTTTCTCTGCTTTACTTATTTCACCTCGCCTAATCTCCTCCAGTGCCGTCCATGTTGCAGCAAATGTTGAGAAATCATTCTTTTTGATAACTGAGTAATATTCCACTGCATATATGGAACACATCTTCTGAATCCAGTCATCTGCTGAAGGGCATCTCGGCTCCTTCCACAATTTAGCTATTGTGGACATTGCTGCTATGAACATCGGGGTGCATATGGCCCTTCTCTTCACTACGTCTGTATCTCAACTGAGCCACCCAGAAGCCCCCAAAACATCATAATTCTTGGAAACTGTCTATAATTTATTAAAGAACAAAGATCAGAATAATTTAGATAGATATTCTTAACAAAGCTAAATGTCAGCACATATATGTATCAAGTTCATCCTGTGTCAGTAGAGAAGGGGAAAAACAAAGTTTCTTAGTAGCATGGATTAAAAAAAAAAAAAAAAAAAGATGGGGGGATTTTAATGGCTGGTAAGAACTTAATCTGAGTCAATAATGAGCTGTGGCTGGCAAAACAACATAAATCCCCATGGAAACATAAAACCAAGGGGATTAAGAACCTAGGACAAAGCTACTTAAGGCTCTCTGCCGATTCACGGTAGACAGGTATTTTTCCAGAGTTTATTTTTATAATTGAAATGAATGATCTTAATGTTATGACCATTGCAAGTCCCCACTCTCTCTGGGACTGTGAGGCTGAAGAATGAGGGTTGTAACCTTGCAAGGATTCACATTTGAGGCAGAAAGACCTGGATTGGGCAAGTGGTTTAACCCAAGCATTGGCAGGTTAAAAGAAGTTGACGATAGACTCAAACTGATACAGTTATTCTAAGACTTAAAATTGAATAATACATGGAAGTTAATGCCTAGCGCCCAGCATGGACATGTTCAATAAATGTCGATTGGCCAACTTACGAAAAAATATGTTTTTCGCGGCTGCCGGAAGGCTTACAGGAAATTACATGTCTACTCAAAATTTGGTTTGCAAGACCAGTCCAAGCAGTACTGTTGGAGTTGAGTATCTGCTTATAGTTGCCAAGAAGAAAAGGGGGACTTGAAAACAAACATACACAAGGGAAAGACCTGAATGACCCAGTGCAAAGTGCATTTCTCATCTCAGTAGAAGGGTCTGTTTGCATGACTCAAAATCCCCTGTTTCTGTGATTTTAACCTGGCCCAGCAGAAACTCCCACAGGCATTGAGCCTTGATGTAGCCACAGTGTGGATGTTGTCCAGCGGCATTGACCGTGGCTCTGGGTCCCTCATGGATTTCCACCTAGACATTCACACCTGACCTCTTTTGGTCAGCCACCTACGAATCTAAAACCAAATAATCCACAAATAAAATTCACAGTCCCCCTTACATGTTCTACTAACACCCCATTTTATAAGAGTGTTAAAGGACAAGAGTAGAAAAAATGATAGTCAAATTTTATGCAGCAAAGAGATATTTTATAGGGGAGCTTGTGACCTGTTACATCAAAACTAGAATACTGATGGCATAATTTATCATGTTCATTTACTGTCATGTGTATCGTTTATATATTCCACTTGAATACTTTATAAAAATACTTCAAATAAATCCATAACTTTATAGAGAAGTTGGACAATGCTTGTCTTATTCATCTTGCATTTCAATTTTCATAAAGAAAAATTAATCAGTAGACCAACTGGAGAGGAAGGCAAGAGACAGCTTTTTGAGCTCAGGAGCAGCAGATTACAGGACATGAAAACAACGTGCATTAAATTCTAGGCCAGAGTTCCTGTATATACATCTTCCTGGAAAAAAAAATCAGTTTTTAATAAGCCACAAACAGGGGGCATGCTTGACTTACAGCTATATTTTCAATGGACTATCATGTGAAGCCCATCTTTAATATCAAGTTTCTTTTTTTATCTCCTACATTCAGCCAGGGCACTTCTAACTTCTCTACAGGGCACTTTGATAGGGAGTCAATAAATTTAATTTCTAGCATTAGTAAAAAAGCAATCAGAAATCATATCCAGGAAGAAGACTATATTCCTATTCACCTCTAAGTCAGAGATTCATCAGGAAGGAGCTGTTTGTTCCATTGTGTATGTTTTAATATTCTTTCAGTGAACAATAAGGCATTTTACTTGAGTTCAGCTTATCCCCGAACCACAGATTTCCTCTGTTGTTTCAGTCATTAGCTTCTTAGTGATGACCTTTTTGTCCTGACGACAATGATTTCCCTCTTAATGTATTCATTTATCATTTCGCATCCATTCAATACGGATTTGAAGAGTAAGATTGTGATAGAGACTATGGTGTATATTAGTAGGTACACAATATCTCTGCCCTCTGAGTTTTTGAGAACTGTGAATTTTTAAATTAAAAATTATAGTCATGATTTCATCCCCCTTGACCTGAATATTCTCATTGCTTTAGTCACTGAGTGGCTCCATGGACTGGGATTCTGAAGCTCAAAATCTAGTGTCAACTCTCCACATTACTGTCCCTTAGGGCCTTAGATAAAATGAAAGGGGAGTCTATCTGGTTGAGTATCTTTATCTCTAAAAATAAATATGTGGGGTGAAATGTTCTCTAAATTCTCTTACCCCTAAAATGTCAGATCACTTTTCTATTTGTGATGCAAACCCCTTGTTTATGGGACTTTGCATCCAAGACCTCCCAGCAAGGGAGTAAAAAGAAATTAAAATCTAAGACTCCTAAATTCTCCGCCGCCGAGCCAGAGAGGCACCATCCTGATAGGAAACTGATGAAAATCAACCACAGGCGTGAAGTTTTTAGTGAGGAAGGTGTTCTGTCGCCTTGTTTATTTGTTGAGTTGAACTAGTGACACTGTGTAAATATTGGGAGATTCATAAAACATATGGATGTGGCTTCTCTTGCAAAATGAGAAGATTGCAGTACTGACTTAAGTTCTCACGTGTCAAAAATTGGCTGGAGGTAATTAGGAAGCTATCCTTAAATGACTGGTTTAATCAAGTTTGCTTGCTGCTGTCCTCCGCTATTGCCTCATACAGAGCTTTTTCTCCTTTATGTTACTTTTGCTTGTCTTTAAGGTAATGTGTTTGCAAAACCCTATACTAAACCATAGCAGGATATGTGAGTTTGTGTGTGGCGTGAATGTGTGGGAGAGAGAGGAAAGGAATATACTTTCATGTAGGATTTACAGCCACATCTAAAAATAAGAAAAAGAACTAGGCAAAAATCACTGATGGGTTTAATCCCCCACTCAAAAGTAATTAGGGAGTTTGGGACTTGATATCTACCCACATCATTGAATCAGAATAGAAATGGAAATGCCATTCAGAACTTAGTTATCCATTTTAAATTACTCACCAACGGTAGCTTTGTAGATATTTCTCCTTTGTTTGTCAATCCAATAACCACATTACTGTAAAGATACTTTCAGATACTTTTTGATCATGAGAATTGATAGACTTCTCATTGTTAGAGATTGTTTTCTTTAATGCCCACCTATGTAAAAGGATCACAAAGCAAAGGTGGATCATTTTCAATCTCCTTAAATACACGTTTGAGCTCAGATTATGTTGCTACCAGCTCAGGTTGGTTAATTAAAGAAGGAAATAAGGGAAATATTCTATCTCATTGTAGTCAATAGTCCTTTCTTTTTTTAAGTACAAAGGCATTTCTTTATAGTTTAACTTAGTATTTCACTCCTGGTTGATTTCAGGATAATTTAGTATTTACTCTTTTCAGTCTTCTGTTTTTTTTTTTTTCTCAATGGCTAATAAAGTAGTTAATTAAATGTTTATAAGTAAAGATAGAAAGCACATAAGAGATCGCTACTTCTCTATTTGATTGCTCCCCTCTGGACATATCCCTTCATTGTTCAAATTAAAAAGTAATCACTAATTGCACCTCATTTTTCTTTTCTTACATTTTTTGGCTTCTTTCAAGAAAAAGTATTTCTCACCTCATTCCCCACCACTCCTAATATCCCAATAATATTTGGAGCTTTCCTGTCCTTGGGTTGACTAAAGGAATTAAGATAAAGATCAAAGTATTATCAGTTAACGAACTTTTATCAGTTAACAGTCTTGTAACGATCTGTTTGAAGCAAAAGAACTTAGGAGAGGCATAAGCTGAGCAGATCTCTTTTCTATCCAGAAAATTTTTTTCTTTAAGGCGAAATACCCCTCTATCCATGTGAAGATCAGTCATTTGAATTCAGTGCAACCTTTCTCAAGATTATGATGTCTACTCTGGTGCTGAGAATTTCTACAAATGTTATGCAAGGTCTTAAAAATATCCCTGGTCTTTCCTCTGACGGTTTGTTGTTCTGCATCATTTTACTGCTTTCAAACTGTATTCTTTAAAGAAATGGCAGTTTTTCTGAGAGAAAGGTGACAGTATATATAAGACTTTCCCCTTATCATAGATAAGAAGGTATCATTTTGAGATTGAGTTTCCTTCCTCTAGCATCTGAAGATGAGTTGCTTTCCATATGCAATTATTTGGCTCAAAGACAAATAGCATTCACAGATAGAGCAGTTAAAGCTGACTGGAGAAAAGTCACTGGTGACATTTCATGAAAAGATGCATAATGTAAATGCAGCAATATAAGGACACTGGAAAGAATTTTTGGGAAGTAAAACTATGTCTTTTCAACCTTTGTAAGAATAATCCTTTCCTATATATCAATTTGTTCTTCCCTTCATCATCACCAAGAATTTTTCTGGAGCTGATCAAGTTCTGCTGGCAAGGGAAAAAAGATTCTCAGGCTTTTGGTTTGTATAGATTCCTGTCCATTTGGTCTTTAAATTCAAGGGTTACTTCTTTTCTTTTTTCTTTTTTAAGATTTTATTTATTTATTTGACAGAGAGATAGAGACAGCCAGCGAGAGAGGGAACACAAGCAGGGGAGTGGGAAGGCTTAGGCTCCCGCAGAGGAGCCTGATGTGGGGCTCCATCCTGCGCTGGAATCACGCCCTGAGCCGAAGGCAGGCAGCTTAAGGACTGTGTGCCACCCAGGCGCCCCAAGGGTTACTTCTTTTCAAGATAAAAGGAAAGGAAGTAATTTATCAAAACGAAAACAACAACAAAATTCATAAATATAATCTATATAAATACAATGCATAAGAAAAAATAAGCAAACAAAATCAACGTGATTTCTAGCATACTAAGTATCTAGTTTTATTTAATTCTAACTATCCCTGGGGTGCCTGGGTGGCTCAGTTAAGTAAGCCTCTGTCTTCTGCTCGGGTCATGGTCTCAGGGTTCTGGGATCGAGAGAGCCCCACATTGGGCTCCCTGCTCAGTGAACCTGCTTCTCCCCCTCCTCTGCCTGCTCTCCACTTGTTCTCTCTCCTTGTCAAATAAATAAAAATAAAATCTAAAAAAAAAAAAAAAAATTCTGACTATCCTATTGATTGTATTTCTAAAACCATAATCTATTATCTTTTTTTTAAGAGGCAATAGTATTTATGGCAAGGTCAGTATACTACAAAATATATTTTCTTAACCACTTGCATTTTTCAATTTTTAAGCCTAGTTTGTCTTTTTCATTTAGAAAAAATTTAGCTTTATTGAGGTACAGTTGACATATAAAATTATGCGATAGTGCACATTGTGAGTGACTTGATATTCATTTCTACTGTGTAAGATTCCCCCCATCTAGTTAATTAATATCCATTGCCTCACATATTTATTTATTTATATTATTTCATGTGAGAATATTCAAGTTCTACTCTCACAGTTGATTTATATAATACAGGGTTACCAATGAGTCACCATGTTTTACATCAGTCACTCAGATCCTGTTCATCTTACCGCTGAAAGCTTGTGCCTTTGACCAACTTCTCCCTATCTCCAGCCCAGCCCTCACCTTTTCTACACTCTGTTCTATAGTTTGACCCCTTTTTTATTCTTTCCAGATTCCACTTACAAGTGATAGCATGCATTCTTTGTCTGGCTTACTTCCCTAAGCATCATGCCCTCAAGATCCATGCATATTGTCACAAAAGGTGAAATCTTCTTCTTTCTTATGGGTAGAATAATATTCCATTGTGTGTGTATATATATATATATATATATATATATATATATATATATCTTCTATATATATATACCATTTCTTCTTTGTCCATTCAACTGAAAATGTTTATGATTTTATTTTTTTAAAGATTTTATTTATTTATTTGTTTATTTGACAAGAGAGAGAAAGCACACAAGCACACAGAGTGACAGGTGGAAGCAGGCTCCCTGCTGAGCAAGGAGGGCCCAATGCGGAAGCTCAATTCCTGGTCCCTGGGATCATGACCTGAGCTGAAGGCAGACTCTTAACCAACTGAGCCACAATGTTTATGATTTTAATGGGCACATATTTTATCTAGAGATTTTTATTCAGTCCAAAGGAATATTTGGAAACAGTCTTTGGAATTTGATTGATAAAGACCATCAAGCCATATAGCTGAGAACACTCTATTCTGGCTGCCTGTGTATGAATCAGATACACTGACTGAGAGCGAGGCTCCAGCTCTTCCATACCAACTTTTCTAATTCTCTGAGTTTCTCTGTCTTCCCTGCCTCCCTTCTTTTTCCCTCCTTCCTTCCTTTTAACCAATATTTATTGAGCACCTATTTTGGGGCCAGATGTGAAAAAAATAAAATCTTTACATCCCTGAGCTCACAGTCCAGCCATCAAATAAGTATTTTTATGATGACAGATTCAAAAATGTGATTTTTAAGTGGAGTTGCGGATAAAGAACAATAGGGGCTGGTAATTCAGATAACTCACGGGCTTCATCTTGTTCCACGAAAACAAGCAAAGGAAAATAAGCATTGATAGGACATTAAAAATATGAAGAAAAAGACTTCATATAAAATTATGTAAAATGTATTGTTTAAATTATTAATTATATGCTATATATAAATTATATATATTATATAAATTATATATAATTATGTATTCTATAAAATACATAACATTATATAAAATGTCAAGATGAAGGAGAACATATTGTAAACGGTATAGAAAAGTACCTCAAAAGAATCTTTTCATGAATATCAATCCAGAGCAAAATTATATGGTATATGTTCAACAATTCATCTACCAAACATAATTGTGAGGCCTGTTTGCATCGGGCAGCATTTAAGGCCTAAGTACAGCAGTGAACTAAACCAAGCAAAATTGAACTAAACCCTGCTTGAAGTAGGGTTGCCACATGCAGCTGCTCAAGCTGTGTGCTGCACAATTCTCAAAGACACATTCACATAGACAATGATGTGCACCCCTGGTGTTACACATCACAGCAGCTGTGCTCTGATTGTAACATACATTCTAGTAAAGGGGAAGACAAAAGCCCTAAACAAACCAGTATATCACATATAAGTGCTTTGGCCGAAAAAAATAAAATAAGGGAAAGAAAATATTGAGGAAAAAGCTATTTGAAAGTTTTGCGGTCAGAGCAAGCATCCCTGATAAAGTAATATTCAAGAGGGAGCGATTAGGACATCTGAGGGGTAGAGCAGGCATTCCCGGTGCAAATATGCTTAGGGGGAGGGTATGTTTAAGGAATGTACAAGAGTCTGGTATGGCTCAACTGCGTTGAGTGAGGAGAAACAAGGTGGGAGGCAAAGGTAGAGGGAGACATATCAGGAGGCTAAATCATCAGAATGCTTTGAGGCCAATGTAGTAACTTTGGTTTTACTTTGAGAAAGATGGAAAGCCATTCTTAGTCTTTGAACAGAGGAGTGATTTGATCTGACTCATTGTCTATCCTGGTATTCTGGCTTCTATTTTAACAAAAACTACAGAGGGGCAAATAGCAGAAACCAGGAGACCATAAAGATAGGAAACCTATGACAGATGATCATAGCTTGGGCCACATGACAGCAGGAGGAGGGATGGTAAGTGGGTGGACTGCATATAATTTGAAGGTGCGATTGGGATTTGCTAATTTGGATTTGAGATGGAACATTAAAAGGGGGAGGATGAGGCGCCTGGGTGGCTCAGTCGTTAGCGTCTGCCTTCAGCTCAGGGCGTGATCCCAGAGTCCTGGGATCGAGCCCCACATCAGGCTCCTCTGCTGGGAGCCTGCTTCTTCCTCTCCCACTCCCCTGCCTGTGCCCTCTTGTTGGCTGTCTCTCTCTCTGTCAAATAAATAAATAAAATTTAAAAGAAAAGGGGGAGTAAAAAATGACTAAGATTTTTGTCCTGAGCAACTGAAAGAATGAATATATGCGTTTACTGAGAGGGAGAAGGAAAGGAAATCATGAGTTCTGATTTATATGTGTTCTGTTTGAGATGCCTGTTAGAAATCCCAGTGATGTCAAAGGCAACAGTTGGATGTGTGAATATGGAATTCAGGAAGATTTGGGGATTGAATATATAAGTTGTTGATATATAGTTAATATAAAGCCTTGAGGCTAGTTGACATCACCTAGAGTAGCTGTTTCCACCCCCTCGCTATATAGCTGATCACCTGGGGAGTTTTCGAGAAAATACTGAAGACCCAGGCCCTAACCCAGACTAATTAAATAAAAACCTCTGGGGTGGCCGCGAGTCATCAATATTTTAAAAAGCTTTCAATGATTCTTGGGTTTGAGACAGTGACCTAAAAAGTCAATGAAGAGATGAAGGGATGCTAGGGAACTACTCCCTGGAAGACTCTAGGGCTTATAAATCAGGGAGGTGAGGAGGAAAAGCAGCTAAGGAAGCAGTGGGTAAGGTAAGTGGGATGTAGGTAGAAAGCCGTATTTGTAAAGGGAATTGGGCAGATAGCAAACATTTTTGGCTTTGTGGGCCATACACGCTCTCTGGTGTTTCTCTAAGTCTGCTGTTGTAGCCTTAAAGCAGCCTTAGACAGGACATAAAAAGAATAGATGTGGCTATGTGTCAAGAAAACCTTATTTACAGAAGCAGCTTGGGGCCACAGTTACCCCATGGACTGTTGTTTGCCAGCCACTGATGTACCATCACAGGAGTGGCCCATGGTGGTTTTCCTGGTCAGATCATCATGGTGGCTGATGAGGTGGGGAATCAACACCGGAGCCCATGAGTGGTGTGGGTCCCTCTTCAGCGAGCATTTATCAAAGGTATCAAAGCCATTGGAGGGAGCAAGTCACTGGAGCATATAGCACCCCTTAAATGAAAGTTCAAAAAAAAATTTTTTTTTATTTGAATCTCACCGTGCCTAATAGAAGCTTGTAGGTTCAGATCAATAATAGGTGTGGATTTTTATAATTTTACCACAGCCTTTTGAAATAAAATATAACAAAATGAGAAAATATGCAATCTAAAACAAATCCATTTAATGCATTGATTAGTGTTTTCCTTTTAACCCAGTGTACAACTCTTCCAACATGGGGTGAGGTACATCATTCTCTCAAGAGCTCCTGTTCGGTGTTTACATTTGGAGAAGATTTTATTATTCTTCTCATTACACTTGTTAAAAATGAAGCAGAATGGCCTTCCTCTTATGGGTTGCCCAGACACAATGGGGTAAAAGTACACACATTATAATGTTGAAACTAGAAACCTCTTGGAAATTTGTGAGGAACCCATTGAAAATGCAACTTCCCACAGAAGAAAAGAAAAAAATTACAAAGACTCTTCTTTGGAAGGCTTAGACTGGTGCTTTCACTGTGTTAACAAGCAAAACCATAATGATAATTGTGGCAATTTACAGTTTTATAGGACCTCTAACTCCAAACACTTCAAAGAGTAGCCACTCCATCCGGGTCCGCCTCTTGCAACTAAAAATCTCTGAACTTAACATAATACGGTACAGGAAGATGCAAGAAAGAGTAGAAGAAGAGGGTAGACTGCCGAGGAGCCTTTGAGCTTGAGAAATGACACATGATTGAGTTCCTGGACTCCTTATTGCCTTCCCTATATTCACACAGGGTGCCCCAGAAGTCTTCAGCTCCTAAACCACCAACTAGTACAGACAAAAAACTCCAATAAAAGCCTGTTCTCCTAACCAAAGGACCAGGAAAGAGCAGACTAGCAATAGAAAGCCTTTTGGTATTGGCCACCCTACGCTAACCAGACACCAATAGAGCAAATCACCCTCTCCAAACTCACCCCTTTCAGGGTTTAAAAGCAAAGTCAAACCTGGAGCTGATCTCCCATCTAAGCAAAAGGAATCAGCACTCTGATTCACCAGGCCCAAGCAGTGTCAGCGGGGCTAAGCAGGAAGCCGATTTTCCATCCATCAGCTGGCCTGGTGGAAGCAGGCAGCTCTCATATTCTCCTGTCAGGGAGTAGCATCACTCAATACAGGGATCTTAAGTTCTCATTCACTGTCACCATGGATTAGTTTTGCCTGGTTTTGAGCTTCATATAAATGGAAACATACAGTGGGTGTTCTTTGTGTATGGTTTCTTTATTAATAAAACATTTAAAGACTTTTCAAGTAGTTGTATGTATCAGTAGTTAGCTCTTTTTATTAATGAGTAGTATTCTAGTGTATGGATAGACACAATTTGCTTATTCAATGTCCTACTGGCCATCTGCATTGTTTCAGTTTGGGAGTTATTATTAAAAACTACTATGAACATTCTTGTACAATTTTTGTATGGACATAACTGATTTTGATTTGATTGTTTGGTGACATTTCCAGATAATATCAATCTCCTGTGTGCATTTGTCTACTTAAGCCAACTCTTCTAACTATATTAACCAGTTAAATTTTAACTCACTTCATGCTGTTTAAAATCCAACCTTGCACAGGGAGAAAAAGAATGGAAGAATTGGGTGGTATTAACACAGTGTGATCAGAAGGCGTTTCAGTTCAGATTGTATAAAATAGAGATTTATATTTCATTTATTCAACCCACTTATTGAATCTAATTAAGTAGCAACACTTAAGATGCATTAAGTACCATCCTTGCACTCACAGCAGGTGCTTGGTAGCATGAAGTTAAACCATTTAATTTGAAGGAGTTTGGGGATTGAGACATCTTACTGAATTCTCAGTCTTCAAATATTATTTTATAAGCATTTTAAAATTAGAAGTGATGAAATGTCATACTGAGGAAGTTGGTAAGCTTTTAAGATTAACAAACCTAAAGAATGATAAAAAATTTAAGTGATCTCCATTCCTTTTTTTTTTTTTTTTTTTTTTTAAGTGGTCTCCATTCTTGAAAAAGTGCAAGGCAATGTTATGTGATGGGTAGAATGTCAAGTCATCGTTTATGGGCAATTCTTAAGATGTTCTATTCTCCCTCCGTGAAATAAAGAAGAGAGTGATAGGCGAGTCATTTCAAACAGACACAATGACATAGAGAATCCATTCTTCCTAACAATTTGGAAACCTACTGTCCCTTACCGTGATTTAACCAGCCCAGGCCCCATTGTAGTTAGATATGAGAAAATGGGAAGATTTTGAGCTGTAAATGGTAGCTAATACTTGCAAAAACTATTTTTGAAGTAGCAGATTCGAATGCCTAGAATCTGTGATCAAGAGGGAGTAAGGCTCTAAATAACATATTAGGGGAAGTGAATCTCATTAGAGCATCGTCCCAATTTCTATCTTCATCCATAATTTTTTGTTTCATCTCTACCCCACCCTTCCCTAAGGACCCATTAAGCTTCAGTATGGCTAATGCACTAGATTCAGAGTTTACCTGGCATTTCTCTGAAGGCTTGGTAAACACTTTCATCTATAATGGTGATGAAGGTCCTGCAAAAGAGATAAAGGGCCTCCTGTTAGATGCTGCTAAGTGCTTAGCATTATTATTAAGAGAGAGCCATGGTTCAGCTGTAAGAATCCTGTAAGGAAGAAGCCTAAGCATGAGGGCAAGCATTTCTAAAGCCTTTACACTGATGAGGCTGATTCTCAAGGGAACACTAGAGGAGGAACTTGAATTATCTTGTTTCTGAGAAGCTCTGTGGACTCAAGTCCCTCCTTTACTTTATTCTGACCTTCACAATATGCTTTTCTATTGCTATTATGAATCTCTGTGTGGTAGCTCACTTGAAGTACAATAAAGTCTTGATCAACTAAATTAAAAATTTAGGTTGCTTTCTCTCCTGCATTCTGCAAATTGCCTTTTGCCCATTAGCCAGTAATGGTTTCCCTTTCAATTGCATGCCTTTGCAGTTTTCGGGCTCTCTCTGAGCCCTTTCTTTACTCTGCTTCTGTGTTCTTCTTCGGACTGTCACCTTCCTGTTGGCCTTTGCTTATTTGTTTGGTAGAAAAGAAAATTCTCCAATTGTCACAGCGGAGAAGGTATCCCATATCAGGCAGGTGTATGGATGCCATTTCTTTGTGTGTAAAAACCCTCAGGTACCACTGTGCCACAACATCTTAGAACTATGACAATCATCACGAAATCATATAATCAATCATTTTTAATCCTTCTCTTGAGGAAGGACATGGTAGTAAGTTCCTTGGACTCCCATGTTGAGGGTCTTAGGTGCTTTATAATTGAATCTTGAATTCTCACATGCCAGCGATGTTTCGAGATTACCACAAGTAGGACAACTGTTAAGCCTCTTTTCTAAGCTAAATATAGTTTAAAGGTCACTAGCCTGACCTTTATCTCAGAAAATGTCAAAGCCAGTTGCAGCCATTCCAGCCTGAAGGTTTCTCCTTCTTCCTTATGACCTCTAACAATGCATAGTCCAGG
The DNA here is from genome assembly GCF_017311325.1 of Ursus maritimus. Taxonomy (NCBI): domain Eukaryota; kingdom Metazoa; phylum Chordata; class Mammalia; order Carnivora; family Ursidae; genus Ursus; species Ursus maritimus. The sequence continues at coordinate 27,868,733 of NW_024423786.1, forward strand.
GCTAACTGACCCTGAATTCAAGAGAACCCCAAATATTACTGTCTATTCCACCCCAAACCTGAGTTTGAGACCGGAACCTGCACAATTCCTGCAGATTAACTAATGACCTTGTGCTGGATTCAGGTTTCCTGACCGGAGCCTGAACTGGGAGTGGTGCTGTTTTTACCTATCAATTCCCTAGACAGAAATTTTATTTCTACTGTGTATCAATTGCTATTGAGCAGTTTACAAAATAAACATGATACCTGGCCCCATGAGGAGTTACGTTCTGGTGAAAGAAAAAGATGATAAAGAGAAAAATAATAAATTGATAATATTTACTACTGGATAGTGATATGTGCTAAAAGGAACATAGAAAGGATGACCTGATGGAAAGGCAATGGTAAAGGCCACTATAACTACTTAGTCAGAAGATCATGGGTTGTTTCAAGGAGCAAGTATAAAGGGAACCGTACAGATAGGCGTTTCATTGTTATTTTATTGACATCATCTGATCTGGGGGCACATACCAAACACAGTTATTAGGAAACAGATGACACACACTTAAGTGAGGGTACTGAAAGAGAGAGAGTTTAATGAGGGATTACAAAATTGTGGGTAGAATTAAAGGGAAATTGAAAGGGCTAGTATGGTCCCTCTACCACATCTAGGCATGAAGACACAAGGAGAGGGAGGAGTTTTTGGAAGTTAGAATGGAGTTGTTATAGTTGTAAGAGAGACGTTCAACGAAGCTGTGGCTTTTTAAAAAAAACAACAACAACTGGATCATGTCTGGGCAGAAATAAAGACCCCCCCCCAAACCACTGTCTTCCTGTTTTTCAGCCTCTCCCATTGCCCCATAATTAGTGGAACCCGGCTAGAAGCTGAAGGGCAGGGGATCCTGGGTGTTACAGTGCTGAAGCCTAGCCTCTCCCAAGGCGCAAAGTCTAGTGAAAGATGGAAATGAATATAGAAGAGGCCAAAGAAAAATAACCATCGTGAGATAGAATGAGCTGGAGTTGATGTTGCTGATGATGATCTGCCATTGCTAAAACATCAATTGAGGGAAATATTCACATAAAGGATGAAAAGGAAATCAATACACAACTAATGTCCCACCATAAAACTGTCCTGGGCAGGTGGGAGTTTCATGATGGAGGACCACCAAGACTGTCTGCCTTACAAGAAGATACAGTAGTCTTTATAACTCAGTGTAACTTAAGTCTTTCCGTGAAATTGTCATTCTATAGCAAATCCTGTTATAATGAGATCGTACTCTACAATATTTTAGAAAAATCAGGCATCTTGACAATTATAACAGCGCAAATATACTAAACAAGAGGGCACCAACTATTTCAATGACTGTTTTGAGACTTTCAAGATGACAAGCTTTGATAGCTTAAGCTCTAGTTTATCCTGAATAAAATGAAAATTGCCTTCTGGCTGGTCTTGCATAAGTTTGGATTTCAGGTAATAAGTGACAAGATGAATTTTCCTTTCCAACCAGTCACTTGTCACCCTTCAGTCCACCTTCAGTTACTTGTGCTATCTTTAGCCTTCAAGATATATTTCTATTTATATGCAAATTATGGAGAAAACTGTATAAAGGGATAGAAAGGAATTTTCTTTTCCTGGTGTTTTGTATCCTCTCAATTTCAAGTCATACATTTATGATTTATTTCAGAGTTCAAACCAACTCCACATATTAGCAAGCGTTTATCGAATGCCTATTCCATTTAGAACAAAAATTACGCCTTGCTAAAATTACCTATGAACTGCTCCACGGCTCACCCAGTGTGTATCACACTGTATTATGACTTTTTGAGTTTATAGCCCTGTATCAGTGAATATTCTTTTTATTCATTATTACTCTGTGATTAACAATTAGTACTTTTCTTTGAGGATATTAATATTACATACCACTATCTGCCTGGCCACTCATCAATGTGTTTTCTCCTGCGGTGACCAGGTAGGTATCTTGGGATTATCTATACATTTTCCCATAGGTTTTGCCACTATCATTGACTGTAGCAGGCTTACTTACATCCACTGATTGTTTAAAATAACAAATGTGATGGTGGCATTGCACACTAGCCTGCAAGTTGGATTTGCCTGTGTTATCACTCCGTAAATTGCTATGCCAGGCACCACAGGAATGCAAAATGAGCCTTGTGCAGTTTCCAAATTCAAGGACATCCTTGAAAGTGTTGGGAGAGGCCTTATGTGGGAGGAAGATGGTGCCAGAACAACTAGGCGCAAGGAAACAAGTCAGTGAATGTCTTAAACAGAGCAGAGGACACCATTCAAAGGTTTGGGGAGGAGATGGCATTTGAGCAGGACCTGAAAAGATAGGATTTCAAGGGGACTAAGTGAAGGGAAGGGTGAGTTCGAACAGAGCAAACGAAGTCAACTTTTGGGAAAAAAGCAGAGTTATTCAGGGAATGTGAAGATACTGGAGGTTGCTAGCCGAGGGTGAGAAACAGAGCATGTTGCAGTGGCAAAGAGTAAAACCAATAGGATACAGCAAATATGGATGTTAAGCATGCTCTGCTTCCTATGTGACCTTGGGCATTTTACTCAAGTGGCTGAGATTCCATGGCCTCATTTTTTGAACAGGAAAATAACACTGTCTCATAGGACGGTTGTGAGGATTGAATGAGCTGATGTGTTTCATTGAATACTAACACCCATACCTCCATATTTTCCTTTTGTTCTGTAACCACCTCGAAAGCAAAGAAAAATTTGAATACTGATTTTCAAAGTATCTAATAACATTTAATATTTATTGAGTGTTTATATGTCACCACATGCTGAGTTAAGCATCCTGTGGCCATTCTCTCTATGAGTTGTATTCTATTAGCATGCATTTTGCAGATGGAAACAGAGGCTTAGAGAGGAGGAGTAAATGTCCCAAGACTAGTAAGTGGTAGAGCCGAGAATTTTGACCCAGGTGGTGTGACTCCGTGGCCCATGTTCTTAAACACCACTAAAGTATGCCCTGTTAAAAGTTCACCCATTTATTCAACACAAAACTCACTGAACATATAGTTTTGTCAGGCACTATCAGCAAACCAAAAGAAGACACAAAAATTTTTCTGGCTTCCGCGAGACTCTGAAGTCTATACAGGAAGAGAGGCCAATAAACTAACAGGTAAGTTGTATAAATTTTTGGGAGATGATGAGTGCCACAGCAAAGGCTTTGAGCAATCATTAGGGAGTGCAGTGGGAGATGACAGTGTTTAAACATGGCAGTCTTAGCAATAAAGCGAAATAAGTGGAGGTGACACGTGAGCAAAGACTTGAAGGAAGTAAAGCAGGGCCCTTGAGGGTATCTGGGGGGTTGACAAATAAGCACCCTGGGGTGGGAGGAGGCTAGGCATGTTACAAGGAGAGGTTGGTATGGCTGAGGTGGAGTGAGTGAGGAGAGCAGCTTGACCTTTTTTGTAAGGCCCTATGGGCCCTGTGAGGACTTTTGTGAGTTTTCTAAGAATGAGGTTGGGAGCCAGCGGTACATTTTAGGCAGAGAAATGACTTTGTTCTCTTATTATAACAGTGTCCACATGTGCCCATGTTTTTGAGGCAGGGAGACCAGGGTGCAGGCTGCTGCAGGCACCCAGGCAAAATGAAGATGGTGTCAATTTCAAAAGCAGGGGTGGGGGCGACAGGTGGTCACATTCTAAGACATGAAGGTGGAGCCAGTAGGGTTTGCAGCGGGATTAAGTGTGCAGTATGGGGAAAATGGAGGCTACAATGAAGCCAGGCCTTCGTTAACTGCACTCCAACCAAATGTCTCTATGACACCCCATCCACACAGTTTTTCTCTCCTGACAGCTCCTACAACAGGGAAAGACTACTCTTTCGAGTCTCTCATTAGGGGTAATAATCTGGAGACTGTGAAAATAAAGCTCAGAGGAACACAGGTGTGCCGTGCGCAGATTGCCCACAGTGCCCGTGGCGTTGGTGATCTTCACTGTTAGTGGCTAAATAGAACAATAGACTCACTGAGGCTCCCTAGCACACAAAGCTGTTCAGTCTGAGAGGAAATTGGGAGTCCCTGGTAGAACATGGAATATCTATCCACGGGGTTCTGCTACTTGTTTACTTTAATTACTGTACTTTTTTTTTTAACTGCAGGAAGTAGCAAGGCTTACCAGCTCACAGCCCAAATGTCCCTCTGTGCCTGGGAAAAAAGCTATTTCCACTTGCTCACTTAATTTTCTCCCTCTCCCTATCTGCCCAAATACATGTATTTTGTCTAGTGGAGAATCCCAAGGTTTTGAATACTGTTCGGTGGCCACACAGCCAAAGTGGATCCTTGGCACCCATCTCAGAGTCAAATGGTGATGCCACCTTTGGACCAATTCCTTTCACATAGAGATCATCAAATGAGAGCAAATACATATAAATATCGATTGGCTCCTCCCCTTAGGCTGCCATGTGACTTAGGCCAACTCAGAGAAGAGCTGGGAGCTCCTTTCCTTAACCATGTCAGATGGAGACATTAGTAACACCAACCTCTTAGGGTTTTCACGAAGAGTGAAATAAAACAATCTAAGTCCCCTAACTCAGGGCCTGCCGCATAGAAAGTCCTCAATAAATCTTGACTGCTATTTTTATTGTAAGTATGATTATGTTTGTAATTTACTTTATTAATAAGCTTAGTTAAGTGCCTAGAATAAAGTAGGTGCCCAATAAATGTTAATCCATCCCACTATGTCTCTCAATAAAATTGGGTTCCAAATCTTCAAAACTCAAGATTCTAATGATATATGGAGGAACATGCCCAGTGGTACCAGACAGCTCAAGAAGTTTCAGGCGTTGAAGATAACTGGGCTGAGTGAGTGGCAGTGAGGACAATGAGCTGGGATGGATCGAGATGAGGAGTTCCAGGACATAAAATGAGCACCACCTGGTGATTGATCAGAAATGAAAAGTGAGTGCACACACCTTTACTCTTTCTCCCGAAAGATCAAAGCATTTCTGCACATTGCAGCAGCTATTGCCATAGTAATGCTACAGCTATAAAACTGCAATGGCATATAATAAAAATTAATTTTTTGCTTGTGACTATACTTTCACAATCGGTAGCACTGCTGAACTGGGCCAGGCTGGGTGAACCTTGGCTAGGCTTACTCATGCATATCCAGGCAGGTCTTCTGGGACCTTGCCAATCAATGATGTGCTGGATGTTGACTGGAGCAATGGCATGCTAGGGTCCCCTATCTCATCATCCTGTGGACTCGCTAGGCTTGTTCACACAGGTACACAGAGACTCCCAAGAGAGAAAGCAGGAAGCACACAGGTCTCTTGAAGCCTAGACATGGAGCTGGCCCACTGTCTCTTCCACATTCTATTGCTAAGAAGTTAATTATTGCAGTATTGGCCATGCAGTAGACATGGATACAGGGGGAAGGAGGTATGAAGAACTAAAGGATATTTTGCCTTCAATTTGCCACATACATCAATTTGATGAAATCAATGCCTGCGTGGAGAGGAGAGGTTGTTGACCCCAATCCCCTTTCTATGCCCAGCTGGTCACCACCCACTACAAATTTATGACAGATTGACTATAGATCCTAAGTTACTTCTAGTCTTTCTAATGATTGAAAAAGAATTGAGTTTTTCAGCTACTTGAATGCAGGGTACCTATCTAACCTCCACCATCATCTCAGAGAATTGAACTCAGCAAAGGTAAACTCAAAAAGTTGTATGTAGATCACATTGTTGTAAATTGATCCTATTTCCCTAGAGACCTGTTATTTTGCTCATCATAAGCTGCTACGTTGATCTTGGCACGATCTATGAATCTTGAGCTCCTTGTAACTCTCAGCTCCCAGATTTCTCTGGTCCCCAGTCTCTGACTAAGCTGATTTTACAATGATTTTAAACACTTCCATTTATTGGAGGTGTTTATTTGTAAAAAGTAACTCAGTGTCAAAATCCTTCCTGAAGTCATTTGTCTGCCTTGGAAAGTAAGATTTAAAAAAAAAAAAAAAAAAAAAAAAAAAGCATCCCTGGATATATACTCATAGGTAGATTCAGAATTCGAGTGTGAGCAGTCTCTTCCACTGAGATTTCACCTGGAATCACAAATGTCATTCTTAAACCTACAAACTACACTGTGTCTGATTAAGTGATTGAACAGTCCCTTAAGTGAGTGTGCAGGAAACACCCTCAAGTAGACAGCTAGCTTACTCCTTACAAGCTGTAATTTTGAGGGCTGGGGAAAATCCATCCATCCATCGTTCTGTAGAGAGCACAAGTGAGGCACACAAAGCTGTGATTACATAAGGCTTAAGTTGCAAATATCTCCAGTGAGTTAACACAGGGACTTGCATTCATATTAATGCTACAATATGATTCGATAGGAAAATGATAGATACATGATATTTATTATCCATTCATCAACTATATTCTGAGCATATCACTGTGTGGATGAGTTCCCTTTCCCTCTACATTTTTTTCTTTTCAAGATTTTCCTTTCTTCCTTGTTGCCTTTCTTCTTCTTTCTTTTCATTTTTTTCCCTTTTCAGTCAAGATGTCATTATGATGTTAGCTCAGAGCTCAATGAAGAACTCTTATCAGAAAAGACCAAGACAAAGGTGTCATCTTGTGAGCTAGTCAGGTCCTAATGTACTGAAGTGTTTTATTCTGATGCTTTGACATCATGGGGCCTTGCTGACTTGGAAGAGACTGTCCTTCCCAGGTTGGCTAATTCCTTCAGAAAGCAAACAGTTCCCTCATGAGGATACCTTCCGAATGCAAACCAATCGATCCAAAGCCCATATTCACCACTCATCCCCTCTTATCTAGTTTGTGACTGTGGCCAGTATCCACTAGTTATTCACCCAGGGCCAGATTAGAGGACTAAATCACAGATTCTGTGCTGCAAGTCCACTGAGATTATTTCAACAAACCAATCCTAAAGCTGTTTACCTGCCTCAAGTTTCTTCCTGCAGAAACCACAATAAGAGCTCTTGCCATATTTCTCCCTTGCTCCCTCTACCTCCTGGCTGATGCTGGGACTTTCCATGTAGCCCTTGATGGAGTGATGTTGGCATCCCTATTTCTAGGTATTTGTGAGCACCAGAAATTCTTCCTTCATGACCATCATTTCCTTGTTTGCATGTGTTACCGTATCTGATTTAAACAAATCCCATGGGGTGCCTGGTTGGCTCAGTAGGTAAGCACTTACCTTCGGCTCAGGTCATGATCTCAGCATCCTGGGACAAGCCCCACTTCGGGCTCCTTGCTCAGCAGGGACCTGCTTTTCCCTCTCCCTCTATCCCTCCCTTGCTCATGCTCTCTCTCTCTCTCAAATAAATAAATATCTGTTTTTAAAAATCCCAGATGTATCTTAAAACACCTAAATACTTTTAAATCAAATGGTTGGTGAGAAATGTTCATTTGTCCATTTCCCAGATCTCTTTCCCAGGCCCACATGTGAGTGAAATCTGACCACTACTATATGAAAAAAGTGAATGATCTAAAGGATACCTACCACTAACAAGAAAAGTAGCCAAACATTTTTTCCCAAAGAATACATGCAGATGACCAAGAGACATGTGGAAAGATGCATCAACATCACTCATCTGGGAAATGCAAATCAAAAGCACAATGAGAGAATCACCTCACTTGTCAGAATGGCTAAAATTAAAAAGACGAGGAAACAACAAATGTTGGTGAGGATGTGAAGAAAAAGGATCCTCATGCACTGTTGGTAGGAATGCAAACTGATGCAGCCACTGTGGAAAACAGTATGGAGAGCTGCTCTAAAAATTTAAATAGAACTCTCATATGATCCAAGAATTCATGATTGGTGTTGTACCAGAGAAGAAGAAAACATAACTCAAAGAGGTACATGCACCTCTATGTTTATTGCAGCATCGTTACAGTAGTGCCAAGGCATGGAAACAGCCTGTGTGTCTATCGATAGATAACTGAGATAAGGAAGATTGGGGGGGATTAGTAATGGAATATTACAAGCTATAAAAGGGATGAGATTGTGCCATTTTGAAGACAATGTGGATGGACCTAGAGGATATTATGTAAAGTGAAATAAGTCAGATTGAGAAAAGACAAATACCATATGATTTCATTTCATAAATAGAATCTAAAAAAATTATAATGAGCAAACAAAAAGCAAAAATTAGACCTGTAAATACAGAGAACAATCTGATAGTTGCCAGAAGGGAGGAGGATGGGAGGTTGGGGAAAATGGGTGAAAGGGAGAGGGAGAGATATGGCCTCCAGTTATAGAAGGAGTAAGTCACAGGAAATAAGAGGCAAAGCATGAGGAATACAGTCAAGGATACTGGAATAGCGTGTAATGGGACGGGTGGCAGCTACACTTGTGATGAGCACAGCATAATGTATAAACTTGTCAAACCACTCAGTTAGTATACCTGGAGAGAGAGAGAGAGAGAGAGGGAGGATCCTTAGTACCCAGCCCTGAGCTGCCTAAGCTTCCCGACACATGAGAGGAGGCCTGCATCTCCATATCAGATGCAAAGTAGCCATGAAGCTCAGTGTCACTTCACATCCTCTCTTCAGTGAAATGTTTTGGAGATAGAAGGTGAACAAGACATGCCCCTGTCCCGAACAGGATCACCTGCTGGTGAATGGAAGGCATAGTACACGGGATACCCACTGGAAACATAAAAGCTTCATGCAGCTGTCAGGAAGCGAGGGGACAGGTGGAATTTGCACTAGGTCTAGAAGGATGAGCAAGTCTACCTGAAGGAGGTCAGGCTAGGGATCTTCAATAGAGAGGTTTAACATTATTTCTTTGCAAAAATATGAAGTGTGAAAAGGGTACACAGAGTTTGTTTGCAGTAACTTGATAGTATTTCTGTGGTTTGCATTTTTTCCTTAGTTTGTATTTTCTCCATGAGCCCTCTACCTAGTCAGGCAATCCAGGAGTAGAGCAAGAACCGCAGGGCTGCTGCCTGTCACTCTCCGGGAGAAAAGCACCCCTGGGGTTGTGGAGTTTGCAAGCACAGGGAGGCAGGTCCTCCCCCTCTTCAGGCTCAGCCCCCCGTCTCCAGAGGCTGGGGGTAAGGGGTAAGAGCTAGAGGGGAGAGAAGGCAAGATCATTTGCATGTATCTGGCCCTTTTAGGAAGCCACTTTATCAAGGAGAGAAAAATAAGCTGGTGAGTTGAATTTTTAGCAGCAGATTTGATACTCTATACTGCACTTTATTCCTCAGCAACCCAACTCAACAAAACATTGGGAAAAAGGGGTGGAAGTGAAGGGATAACATTCCCAGGGTGCCAGCTCTTAAGCACAGTGATCATATATTTTTTGCAGGGGCCCAAGTCTTTGACATTCACTGTTGCCCCAGTTCCTAAACTCCAAAGGTTTGCAAGCGTAGCCACTCTAAAAAAACTGAAGGCACTCCATTACTTTCAAATTGCTCTACTTTGTCAGACCCAAACTGTATCCATTTCCAAGAAATGACTCTCGAAATAGAATAAGAGCCTCAATTACTCTAAATCACTTTGCAAGACAAGCACAAAATTAATCAGGGCTCCTGTGTTTGGCGTCAGTCAGGCATCGCGCGAGAATGCCATAAATAAAAACACTAGAGTTCAACTGTTGGCCAAAACCTCAGGGAAGTCTGTTTCAATAGGATTAAAATAAACATTCTACCTTTCAACGTTCTACTGTGTGAGAGGAAAACTGGAAAATATCTCAAATACATAAGTTTATACAGCCCAGATTAGCAAGAAGTCTCTCCTTCACTATTAAACCATTGGCAGAGATATTTGTTTATTTTCTTAAAATGCTTTAAAGAATATCCTTATTTCCTGCTGTTGGGTCAGCAGTGTTTCCAGACAGTAGTCAAGGTTCAGGCCCGCACTTTCATACACATGACCACCATCGGGGTCTTCGATCCTTTTCGCAGTTTGCTTGGCCCTTGTTTCCGTGTTTGATGTTTGGGAATCTGAGGTTGTTTGACATGCGAAAATCTCAGAGATCTCCTTTGTGGAGGAGAAACACACACACACACACACACACACACACACACACACACACACAGCCAAAACGTTCTGAAGATAAATCATCATCCTGAGCCTTTGCAAGCACCTGTGTGTGAGGCCGAGCTCAGATAAGAGCAGACATGGCAGCTCTTGAATTCTCCACCACCCCTGGGAGAGAGGCTTTTGATCACTCCCATTTTATATAGTAAACCTAAGAGAGCTAAGTAAGCTGTCTAGAGGATGACACCACTGAGAGGGAGGAGCAGGGACTCAGGTCAAGTTCCACTGGCCGGCAGACCTCTGCCCTACCTCGGCCAGAGGGCTGGACCAAAGCAGGTGGAAGGACTGGGCTATGACTGGTGGTGAGGCCAGAGAAAGCACGCAAACTCCTTTAGTTTCCCTCATTCATAAAGGTTGTCTCATCAAGTCACAGGACAAGACGTAAAGTCCTTTACTTGGAGCTCTCCAGATTATGCTTCACAAGGGAAGACACTATGTTCCTTCCAGTTCTATCGCAGTACCTACTACAGTTGGGCCTTAGGTTATTGAGCAATTAGTGTTTGTCGAATAAGGAAGTGAATGAACTTAACCAAAAAGTCACGTTCCCTGTGATAGTTTTCACATTTCGGGTAAACAGCACAATGCAACCAATTTCTAGAGAAAAAAGTTACAGATACAGTTTGGCTTCGGAGAGACATCACGCATTCCCTTAAAAGAAGAGTCATTCCAAGCTATCAATGGTCCACCCACCCTAATGTGCATAGACAGCAAGTGGACAAGGAGCTCAGGGTAATTATGGGGCTGTCCTGGACAAAGAGGCTTGAATGTAGATGAGATTCAACTCTATAGTGCACATTCCTGGCCTTTGTCTCTATCAACAGTAATTCAATTGAGGATAGAGAGGAGAGCTGCAGCTGAAAATACTAAAGCGACAAGAAAGTGTTTCTTATTTCCCAAGAAAAACTACGTGTGAAAATACTTAGATGTAAAATCGTTTGTTCAATATATAGCTTTCAAAAATTGTTCCATGGCCTGTAGGGTTCTCTGTAACTCATATACTGTCCATTTTGTTTCTGTTTGACATCCTTCACCCAGTCCTCAAACACAGCATTTTGTATCAGACTAGCAGTGTCATTTCCCTTACTCAGCTTTGTAGATATATTTATATAGGGCTATTTTCTAGGAGAAAGAGATTGGACCAGGGTAATTAAGAACAGGGAGACTGAAATCAGACTGCCTAGGTTCAAGTTTTTGCCCTGCCACCTGCTCACGAGGGAAATGGGCAAATTATTTAATACCTTTTGTCTCTCATTGTCCTTGATTTGTAAATGGGGCAATGATAAGGTGCCAAAGCCCCCATCCCATAGGGATGCTCTAAGAGATTAAATGAAATGATACATGGAGAGCTTATGGAGCAGTGCCTAGCTTATGGTAAATAAGTAAGAAAAGTTAAATATCATTATTGATTTTCTGTTATTATCAGATTGACCTTATTTTGTTAGATCTTATTTGGAATAGTGTGAGTTGAGAGAGGGGTATGCCATTCAAAAGGTAGCTTTTTAATAATAAAGCTGTCATCTTATTGGCCAATTTGATTTCTTAAAGATGCGGGTTCCATATCCACCACCCAGGTTAGAGTGCTGTCCCCTGTGCTCCCATAACAGGTACCTAAGATGTTTGGGATTAAACTGAAGACAGTAAACAAAAATCATCTTACCTACATATAGAAATAACAAAGTGATCAATTATGATGAACCTATTTGAATTTTATATACTTTCTAATCTCCACCACCTTAAAGGCAGACATTATTATCAATTTTATAAATGTAAACCCTGAGGCTGAGAGATGAAGTAATCTATATGGCTACAAAGTGAGCTGAGATGGAGTTTTGAATTCTTTCTGACCAAAGCCCACATTATATTGTGTACATCCCTTCCTTAAACAGCAGTTTTTAGACCTGACAGTATATTAGCACAAATGGGAGCCTTTATTGTTTTTAATATTTTATTTATTTATTTATTTATTTATTTATTTATTTATTTGTGACAGAGAGTGAGAGCACAAGCCGGGAGACAGAGGGAGAGGGAGAACCAGGCTCCCTGCTAAAGCAGGGAGCCTCATGTGAGCTCGATCCTGGACCCTGGGATCATGACCTGAGCTGAAGCAGCCGCTTAACCTCTAGAGCCACCCAGTCCACCCCAAATGGGAGCCTTTCAGACTAACACCCAGGACCCATTCAGAGCAATTCAGTCATCCTTCTGGGGCCGGGGAGAAAGCCAGGGACCTGCAATTTGTAAAGCTTTTCAGGTGGTTCCACGTGCAGTCAGGACTGGGACCATTGTCCCAAACTGCTATTTTCAGAAATGTGTAAAGATTAACTTAAAGAGAGCACCTTTGGAATTATTTATTTCGTGGTAAATAGCCCCAAATGAAGACTTATTTATCATTTACTTGATGAATTGATTTCCCTTCTTAGAAAGTCACCCATCAAATTTTAGGTGCAGAATCCTACCACTCACTTTCTTTGTTATTGGATTATGAGCTACACATTTGTTTCTGGTGATTTTTTCATTCAAAAAAGTATTTCTGAAAGCCCCCTTTGTGCCCTTATTGTAGGTTATGAGAACATAAAGAAAAATGAACCAGCATTCTTCTCAAGAGAGCCTGTGATCATTACGCTCAACTCCGATAGAACACATTTATTGATACTGAGCATTGCATAGGCCATTGGGTACATGGTAGCAAACAGAACCTGTAATGCCTGTCTCTTGGAACTTATAGTTTAAAACAGAGACAAAGAGAGCAACATAAAACCAGTAAATAAATACATAATTACAAATTATGGTTAATGTCATGATGAAAATAAACAGAGGCTCATGAGGCTCTTTGATAGTCTGGTGTATTCTGACAGGTAATAAGTGCACCAGTATACTTTTATGTCTGACTCTTGCATAATGATGCTGCGTCACGTCTATATCGCCGAGCATATTAATAGTTCATTTAAGGTCACCTAGTAGAATTTGAGTAGTATGAATACACTTGGTGTTTTTTATGCACCACGAAATTTTAGGTATCACTGAATTAGAGCGTTAGTTCTTTAAGGGCAGGACAGTGACTATACATTTATTGTACTTTCCAAAACTTGACTGATGATATTGGAGTTGCAGTATTCAATACACATTAGCTGATTGAATGAATTGTTGTGCTCACAGATAATACCCATTGTTCTCTTTCCAATGTCCCTACCCACAATGTACATATGACTTTTTTTTCAATTTAAGTAGATGTTAATTTCAGCTAATAAAAGGAGCAATTGAGTCATTTCCAGATAAGGCAAATGATTCACTGGGGATGAAGGGTAGGAATCCCATCAACAGCATTACATCTGTTAATGTCTCAAGGTTCTCTAAAATCAGGTGTGTCTTAGGGGGCTCCTGGGTGGTGCAGTCGGTTAAGTGTCTGACTCTTGGTTTTGCCTCGGGTTGTAATCTCCAGCGTCGTGAGATCAAGCCCTGCATTGAGCTCCCACATGAGTGCAGAGTCTGCTTAAGACTCTCTCCCTGCCCATCGCCCCCCCACGGTTCCTCTCTCTTTAAATAAATAAATCTTTAAAATCAAATGTGTCTAATGCGGAAGAATTGCCCCATTTGTGAACATGTCCATGGTTGGTTCTTACACTTGAACAGTAAGGTTAATTAACTACAGAAAATTCAGATGCATTGAGAGTTGAGAACACTATAAGATCACAGAACCTGGCTTACCATTATTTATGTTCGTCACCACCAAAACCCAAACCACAGCATCAAGAATCTAGTAGGTGCTCAATAAATGCTTCTGCAATTGAACTGAATGTAGAACAAACTGCTTCAATACCTAATATAAGAATATTCTACGATGTGATTATCCATAATGATTAGTTTTGGGAAGTGTTAAAAAAACAAAACAAAACAAAACCTTACCCAGCCTGCATGTTTTCCAGCCTGCATTTTAATGCAGAGGCACATTTCTAGCTGAGATTGATGTTCTCCTTAATGTCTCCGCATGAAAGCAGACTAACATTTAAAACAGTTAGTATGCGCAGAAGCGGTCTCGGAAATGTCAGTGTGGTCTGTGATTACGAACTGGTCTAAAGAAGAAAACAAGCTCCCCTTAATAAGACTGAGGCTTTACTCAGGCTGCAGAAACCTATTAAAATGAAGGAAACTGATTTGGCAGAAACTAAAAGGCTCAGACATATTATTACCTATTAAAATCATTCATTAATACGGGATAAAGCCATCAGGGACTCCAATTTGATAGGGAGGCAGTTAAAGATGTTGACGTTGAGGCTCTGGAGTCAGAATTATATCTGCCATGTCCTACCTGAGACCCTAACCTCCTCTGACATTTGGTTTCCGAATTACAAAAGAACGCTGATACTAACACCTCACTGGACTGTGCTCTGATTGGATTATGTAATGCATTGTATAATGCTTTGCTAGGCCACTTGTGACGAGAGCCCAACTATACCAGCATCCGTTGGAGAGCTTATTAAAGAAATGCACAGAATCTTAAGCTCTCCCCAGACCACAAAACCAAGAACTACATTTTAACAAGATCCCCAGGTGACTTGCACCACGTTCGACTTAAAAAATGTGGATCTTAAGCATTGACACATGCCAGGCACACAGTAAATGCTCGGTAAAAATATCACTACTATTATTCTGTGGAAAACTTTAGAAATATAAATTAGAATAGAGTTCCATCCTCTCCCAAGCGATAAATGAGTTTCTGTACTCTGCCTGTAATATCTTCCATCTTCTTAGAATCCCTCTATCATTGCAAAGACAGTTTTTACTATATACCATTCAGTGTAAACACTGACTTTCTTGAAATTTTTGATGATCACCTGCAAACCAAAATGGAGCAAATAAACCTTTATCACCAGGCCAAGATTTCTTGGTGGACTGCGACCTTACAGCTTTATCCAAGTTAGGCAGGTGGACATTTAAATAGAAGTATTATGGCTTTTTTCTCCCTCAGCCAAAAGCAGACACATTGGTTTTAAATGGATTCTTCACAGTCTGACGCTTGGTCACCACTTTCCATACCCATAATTGATAGAAAAAATGAAACATAAGGAAATAAAGGGTAAAATGTAAAAGCGATCATTTCTAGTTTCCTGGAGCCTATTTTAACAAAGATTGGAGACTAGAGCATATTAGGTGAGGACAAAAACACTTTCTTTGAGGATTTTTTTCTGCTTTGCCTCAGATACCTGTGTGTGCTGTCCGAAAACCTCTAGGGAAATAAGCAGTTCAGCATTTGGCTTTGAGATTCTCTATCTCCCTGGTGAGGAGCTGAGAGCATAGCAAAGGCAGATATATTCCTTACGAGCTTCAAGGAATGGAAAGTACCACCCATAGACATTTTTCAGGAGCAAGTGTGCTGGCCCCAAAGCAAATGGACTGAAGATGGTGTGGGCTGTAAAAAGTTAATTTACTAGAGTGTCTTCTAAGAACAGTCAAGTCATTTCAGATTCTAATGCAACATAGCTGCCCCCTTCCACAGCTGTGCTGAGCTGAAACAGAAGAAATGGGAAGCAGTTCCAATGGGGGCCTTAAAAGGCAAGAATCGCGTGTCCTGTTTGCATGCAGAATCCAGTTGATTATTCCCTCTCTGCCTTCGTGAAAATGCCGTCTGGTCTCTAAGAATTGTACCAGCCTGCTGCCTGGGGATCGGGACTCCTGCACGATCCCTGAACACTGTTTGCCTACTGTTATCGACTCATCATAGTGAGAAAGTACATTTGTCTTCTGCAACCACTCCTACACACACACACACACACACACACACACACACACACACACACACACACACCTTCCTTCTTGGGTCCTTTTTGCCCCACATTAACAAATTTACCCTCATGGGGTCCTCAGTTGTCCTAGCCCCTCTTATCACATTGATGATGAATCTAATGTAGATTCGAATATCTGTGTCTGATAACATCTCTATTTTTAAAAACATATTAGAAAAGTTGAAAGCAGAAAGGATGCTTGGGTGGCTCAGTCTTTAAGCATCTGCCTTCGACACAGGTCTGATCCACCGGGTCCTAGGATGGAGCCCTGCATCAGGCTCCTTGCTCCAGCAGAAGCCCTCTGCACATGCCACTCTGCCTGTTCGTGCGCTCTGCATCTCTCTCTCTGGCAAATAAATAATAATAAAATCTTTAAAAGAAAAAGTTAGAGGCAGATACAAAGGAACAAAGAATAGGGCTTTTCTAGGAAGCCTATCTCATAAGAAGAATAAAATGCCATAATCCCCACCACTGGCCTCCCGGCCTTTTGTGAGGCCTTCCCTGCCTCTTAACCATTCTCCCCCTCTCCTTTTTTTTTTTTTTTTTTTTTTTTTACTTTTATTTGACAGAGAGAGACACTAGAGAGGAGGAGAACACCAGGCAGGGGCAGTGGGAGAGGGAGGGCAGGCTTCCACTCCGAGGCAGGGAGCCCGATGCAGGGCTCTCGATTCGGGACCCTGGGATCCTGACCTGAGCCTAGGGCAGGCGGCAAGGACTGAGCCACCGCAGGTGCCCCTCCCCTTTCCTACTGTCCCCCACCACTCCTGTTTCAATATTGGCTCCTGTGATCATTAGCACTCCGGAGGGTTTTTTCTCTGCCTTCAATACTTCTTCTCTTGAATATCTATTTGACTCTCTTCCCTGAGTTCTTCAGGCCTGTCACTTATCAGAGAGGCTTTCCTCGCAACCCTACATGAAGAGCCATGTCTCCCTCCCCCAATCTCAGCATCTCATAGCTCATTATCCTGCTTTTGTTTTTCTCCATGAGCTGATCACATTAAGGTATATTATAGTTGTATATTAATTCATTACCTGGTTACCTAACTAAAATATTAGCTCCGTGAAGTCAAAGGTTTTGTCTAGTTTTGGTTTGGTTTGGTTTTTGTTTTCCCCTACAGAACCTAGAAAAAAACCTGGGACAAGGAGTGTGAGACTCCCACAAATAACTATAATGAATGCTTGATTTCCAGACTTCATCTGCGCCCACCGTCCAGCTTAAGAAAACTATAAAATACATATAATATAAATAAAATTAATATTATATATATGTGTATGTGAAGATCACCCATGTATCCTTCTAGTTTCAGCTCCCTTCTTCTCTTCTGGGAGGAAGCACTATCTTGAAGGTGGGGCTTAGCATTTTCATGCATTTCTTTATCTTACAAATATATGTATTTTTAGGCAATACACTAACATTAGGGAGCTGTGTACTATACTGTAGCAAGCACAACATAGCTCGCTATGGCATAGTGTAGTATTAGACTATGGTAAAGTATAACATAATCTAATACATTTGGTCCTTGAACAACATGGGTTTGAATTTCTTGAACTGGTTGGGTCCATTTATACTTGGATTTTTTTTTTTCCTGCAAAAAGCTTTATTGTTCCCATTTGGTCCTGTAGAGAGAGGCCTCCAGGGTGGTTAAAAAGCTGCCTAGTGGCTATGGGGAGAGATTCGAACCCTAGCCAGCCTGCCACCAGAGGAATGCCAGAGGGCCCCTCCAGGGCTGCAGGCTCCTGAAAGCTCCCTAATATGCTTGAAGATAAGCCTTTCAAAAAGCTACTTGCTCAGTCAGTCTGGAGCCCAGCCTGCAGGCGGGTCAGGTGGTCTCCAATCTCCTTGATGAATTTCACCTCCTCATCCAGGGAAGTGGCTCTCCAGGAGATCACGGGACCGGGGTCCGCTCCAGGAAGAACAAGGCATACAGATCCAAAGGACCTGCTTTGGGTTCTTTCTCCAGGATCATAAAGCTTTCATGACCTCGGGTTTTGCCCCACCCGTCCTGAGATGGCTTCTGCGGATCTGGAAGAGGGTGCTGGTTTGTATCTTTAAGCTTCTCCTCAGCCAACTCCTGGAAAAGTGGCGCCCAGGCCCTCCAGAGCCACATCCTCGAGGTCAAAATAGAAGCCCAGAGAGAGATAAGTGTAGGAGGACTGCAAATGCACTTTGACCAGGTAGCTGACAGCAGCTTCCAACTCAATGAGATAATGCTGAGCAATGTGAGGAGCTCTTGGTTGATCAGCTAATGCGTAGAGCTAAGCTCAAAAAGATGCTGTGAAGCTGATCCCAGAGGCAGGGGATGACTGAGAAGATGGTCCCAAAGGTTCCCACTGGAAGAGATGGAGGGTGGGAGGAAGACTAGAAGAAGGGGCATCCCTGGGTCTGTTCTATGCATACACTGTTGAAGCAAGAGAGAGATCCAGGGACCACTAGCACACTGCCTCTACATGGATTCTTTACGATGCAGTACTGTAAGAGGTATTTTCTCTTCCTTATGATTTTTAATACATTTTCTTTTCCTCTAGTGTACTTTATTTTAAGAATACAGTATGTAACACTACAACGTACAAAATATGTCTTAATTGACTCTTACCGGTGAGGCTTCTGGTCAACAGTTGTAGGCTATTAGTAGTTTTGGGACGTCCAGAGTTACAAGTGGATTTTCACCTGGATTGGATTGGGACCCCAAACCCTATGTGCTCAAGGGGCAACTGTATAATCATATAGAAAAGAACAGCAATTCTCAAACTTTGATTCATATCCAGAATTACCACAGGAGATAAAAATATCCTAATGCCTTACTCCACATTAATTTCATCTGGAAATCCTCAGATGGGCCCCTGGCATTGTTTTTCTTCACTCCCAGGTATTTGCAATTGCAACCAGGTTGGAAAGACCAATGGCATAGCCTGGTCAGTGCAGGGTCAGAGTCCAGGCTCAGGGGCCAACCTTTGCCAGTGTTGGAACTTGTCCTCCAAGATCTCCAAGCGTTCTCACTTTCCTGGACACCACAGCCCAAGCCACTTGAGTGTGGGAGCTACAGCATCTCTTCTTAAATATATTGGCCAGAATCAATGCTGTCCCTTCAACCAACCTCTCTTGGGCCTTCCTCTTGAAGTATTTAATTCTCTGTCCTTAATATGGCCTTCCATCTAAGTCATTGGAAATCTCCCAAAACATGGTGAATTCCTTGCTTCAAAACACTCATATGTCTGATCTGTGTATAACTTTATTGAAGTACAACATCGATCAGGAAGGGTTGCACACATCATAATAATTGTACAGATGGACGAGGTTTCGCTTGAACACACCCACATGATGACCCTTGACCAGAAACCCCCAAGCTCTGCTCTCTCAAAGATTACTACTACCTTTACATTTATGTGGATTAATTTTGCCTGTTCGGCCTTCACATGAAATTATAAAATATATACTCTTTCATCTGGTTCTTTCATTTTTCCATTATACAAAACACATTACTTCTTAATCTCTTTGAGATTTAAAAGGGAAAACTATGCAGGAAAAAACCAAGAAACTAATTATAAATAATATATTTGATTCACTACCTAGAAAAATCAAAGAATCACTAGTAAGGGGTCTATAATTTATTTTTTAGAAGATAGTTACTCATTTTCTTCAAAGAATAAAAGCGTTTTGATTGACTATTTTACCAACTCATTCATAGGCCTGTCAGTGTGCTTTTGCATAATGTTATATTACTTAGAAAACAACATGAATATAGATCATTTTTAAAGGCTTTGCTTGCTAGAAAAGACAGGCAAGGCCAACTCTGTGTGCCCTATTAGCAGATTGCATTGGTCCATAATCAAATTCATTTTTATTGCATGTGGCGTTGTATGTCTTTAAGGGATAAATAGTGAGCGCATAGTGAAATTTTAAGACTAATAACAATATTTGTCTGAAAAGACCCCTTGGGAATCATTTATTTAACAAATTTTGAGTGCTAGAAATAAAATGTTGAGCAAAAAGAAACTTGGTGCCTGCCCTGATGTCTATAATCTGGTGAGAGTCAGGTATTTATCCCAAAATCTTGCAAATAAACTGAAACTTGCGTTATCGCTTGATTGGGAGAGTCAGTCAGATAGTTTTCCTTGCAGATATGTTGGTGGAGCTGATGTTAAAGCACAATACTAGGACTTAAAACAGCTGAAATTTTACAAACTGCATATACACACATGGAGTGCAACATCAGGGGTGTTTGTCCAGAATACTCTCCATCATTCCTGCTAGAGCCACCAAACACACACACACACACACACACACGCACACACACACACACGCACACACGCACACACACTCTGCTGTTCAGCTCTTATGCAACCTCAGGTGTCAGCTGAAATTTCTCTTTCTTAAGGAGGAAGTCCCTGGATGTTCTTTATCTTCCTAAATAGGTCAAGGTCCCCAGTTTCGTACTGTTACGTTACTCCCTCCCATCTTTCTAGCATTTGTGGTAGATTTCCTCCTTTTTTGTAAAAAATAATATGAAATGATCTATAACACATGCTTCACATAATGCCTTGTACCTCATAAATAGTCCGCTAAACAGTAGCTCTTTGTGCATTTAAAATGTATCATCTCTGCAAGACACTCTGCCGCTGAGGGGGAGGAACCATATGTCACATTTCCCAGTGACCCTAACACTGGATTGGTGCTGGGCACCAGGGACCAGACACAACACAGCACCATGTGCAGCATGAACAGAGTCAGACCACCTGGGTTTGAATTCAGTGTGCAGTGTGACTTGGGCTGAGTTCTAGTTCTTTCTCTTTGCATGTCTCATCAGGGCTAGAACCTATCCTAAAAACTTACCCCATAGGGGTTGTGAGTGCTTGTAAATTGAAAAGGAACAGTGCCTGGCTTATAGTAAGAAATTTATGCATTAACTAGTAAGTATTATTAAGCTAAGCTTCTACCTTTTCACTCTGCCTCCTTTAATGCTACACTAATATAGTGTTAGCATCTAGGAAAATAGAACTGAATCCTGTACAACGTTGATTCAGAGCCACTTTATGCATCTTGGGTCCTCCTTAGCTGAGTTAACTGAGCCTTGGAGAACTTATTTGGAAAAAGACCTACACTGAGAACCCCACTGAAAGAACTTGTATTTTTAAACACTTTCTCTTCTTTCCCTCTTCCCACTTTACCAATTGGGTTCTTTCAACCTATATATGGCTTCATGGGTCTTCAATTTCCAAGGAATTTCAGGGATTTTATATCTGAAAAGAGCTGAGGAGATACATCTACTCCAGCATCAGTGACTTTTATAAAGGAAAGAAAATGAGACCAGACACAAAGAAGATGGGTGGAACAGATCACAGCGTGAGACTACAGAAGATCCAAAGAGAATGGCAGGCACACACTTGACCTTGACTCCAGAGACAGTGTTCTCTTTTCTACTACCACTCAATTTCCTAATTGTTTTGGTTAATATTTTTAATATTTTTAGAACAGAGGAGTGTGGCCCCGTAATGGAAAAATATGGTAATAGCATTTTGATCTTTTCTGAAATGAAAATTGTAGCACAGATAATAAATATGCAAAGCTAATAATAATTTATACACATTAAATATTAAGGCTAATAGGTATTGCTTACTACCATTTGTACATTATGTGAAGCACAAAATATGTATTAAGTCATGATATTCTTTTTTTTTTTGAAAGTTTATTGGCTTGTTTATTTTTTTTTTTTTTTTTAATGATTTTTTATTATATTATGTTGTCACCATACAGTACATCCCGGTTTCTGATGAAGGCTCCAATAGATTCATTAGTTGTGTATAACTCACCAGTGCACCTGAATACGCACGCCTCACCTCTACCCCATCACCGGTCTATCATTCCCCCACCCCCTCCCTCTGAGTCCTCAGTTTTGTTTCTCATAGTCCATGATCTCTCATGTTTCATTCCCCTTCACTGATTACCCCCCCTTTCTTTATCCCTTTCTTCCCCTACGATCATCCTGATGTTCTTATGTTCCGCTTAGATGAGAGAAATCATATGATAGTTGTCTTTCTGTTGAAACTTATTTCACTTAGCATTATCTCCTCATTGCTGTCCCGTATGTGGCAGTAATGTTAAGGAACTCGTTCTTTCTGATAGCTAAGTAATATTCAGCATTATATATGGACCACAACTTCTTAATCCAGTCATCTCGCTGAGAGGGCATCTGCGAGCTCCTTCCACAATTTAAGCTATTGTGGACATTGCTGCTATGAACATCGGGGTGCATATGGCCCTTCTTTCCTACGTCTGATCTTTGGGAGTAAAATCCCGAGTAGTGCAGTGGCTCGGATCATAGAACAACTCAATTTTAACTTTTTTAAGGGACCTCCACCACTCCGTGCTTCAGAGTGGCTGTGACCAACTTGCATTCCCACCAACAATGTAGGAGGGATCCCTTTCTCCACATCCTCTCAGCAATTGTTGTTTCTTGCCTTAGTCTTTTGCCATTCTAACTGGTGTAAGGTGTATCTCAGTGTGGTTTTGATTTGAATTTCCTTGATGGCTAATGATTTTGAACATTTTTCATGTGTCTGTTGTCCCATTTGTATGTCTTATCGCATTGGAAAAGTGTCTGTTCATATCTTCTGCCCATTTTTGATTTGTTTTATTTGTTTCGTGTATTGAGTTTGAGAAGTTCTTTGTAAGAATCTTGGATACCAGTCCTTTATCTGTAGTGTCTATTTGCAAATATATTCTCCCATTCCTGGGCATGCCTCTTAGTTTTCTGGACTGTTTCCTTGGATGTGCAGAAACTTTTAATCTTGATGAAGTCCCATAAATTCATTTTTATCTTTTGTTTCTCTTGCCTTTGGGGATGTGTCATGAAAGAAGGTTGCTTTGGCCGATGTATAGCAGGGATTGTTTGCCTATGTTCTCCTCTAGATTTGATGGATTCTGTCTCACATCGAGGTGTTTATCCATTTGGAGTTTATTTTTGTGTATGGTGTGAGATAGTGAGTAAGTTTCATTCTCTTGCATGTAGCTGTCCAATTTTCCCAGCACCATTTATTGAAGAACTGTCTTTTCCCACGGATGTTTTTCCTGCTTTATCAAATATGTAGTTGCCCAAAGGCCGAGGTCATTTCTGAGGCTCTCTATTCTGTTCCATTGGTCTATGTGTCTGTTTTGTGCCCAGTACCATGCTGTCTTTGTGATCACAGCTTTGTAGTACAGCTCGAAAATCTGGCATTGTGATGCCCCCAGCTTTGTTTTCCTTTTCAGCAGTTCCTTGGAGTCGGGGCCTTTTCTGTTTCCATACAAATTTAAGGACTGTTTGTTCCAGTTCTTTGAAAAATGTCCTTTGGTATTTTGATCGGGATAGCATTGAAAGTGTAGATTGCTTCTGGGTAGCATGGACATTTTCCCTTATGTATTTATTCTTCACGATCCATGAGCATGGAATATCTTTCCATCTTTTATGTCTTCCTCAATGTCTTTTTAAGAGTGATTTTATAGTTTCTAGAATATGAGTCCTTTACGTCTCTGGTTAAGTTAATTCCAAGGTAACGTATGGTTTTTTGGTGCTATTGTAAATGGGATGGTTCCCTAATTTCTCTTTCTTCGGTCTCGTTCGTGTATAGAAATGCAACTGATTTCTGAGCATTTATTTTTGTATCCTGCCACGTTACTGAATTGCTCTATAACTTCTAGTAGTTTGGGAGTGGCTTCTTTGGGTTTCCATATAAGTATCACATGTCACAAGAGAGACATTTGACTTCTTCTTTGCCAATTTGAATACAGCTGAATCCACTTTTTGTCAGTCTGATTGCTGTTGCAAGGACTTCTAGTACTATGTTGAATAATAGTGGCGAGAGTGGGCATCCTTGTCGAGTTCCTGATCTTAAGGGAAAGGCTTCCAGCTTTTCCCCATTGAAAATAATATTTGCAGTAAGGCTTTCATGAATGGCTTTTATGAGATTGAGAAATGTACCTTCTATTCCTACACTCTGAAGGGTTTAATCAGGAAAAGGATGCTGTATTTTTGTCAAATGCTTTTCGATCAGTTGAGAAGGATCATATGGTTCCTGGAGTCTTTTCTTGTTGATATGATAATCATGCTGATTGATTTGCCGAATATTGAACCCGCTTGCATCCCAGGTATGAATCCCACTTGATGAAGTGATGGATAATCCTTTTTTAATGAACTGTTGGATTCTATTAGCAAGTATCTTGTTGAGGATTTTGGCGTCCATATTCATTGGGAAATCGGGTCTGTCAATTCTCGCTTTTGATGGGTCTTTACTTTTAGTTTGGGGATCAAGGTATTGGCCTCATAAAATGAGTTTGGTAGCTTTCCTTCTGTTTCTATTTTTTTGAAAATAGCTTTAGGAGAATAGGTATTATTTCTTCTTTGAATGTTTGGTAAAATTTTTAGGAACCGTCTGGGCCTGGAGTTTTGTTATTTGGAGTTGTTTTATGCTGACTCAATTTCTTCATAATTAATTGGCCTGTTTAGGGAATCAATTTCTTCCGGTTTCAATCTTGGTAGTTTATAGGTTTCAGGAAGGATTCCATCTCTTCCAGTGCTTGGTTTTATTGGCATGTAGCTGTTGATAAAAATTTCACCAATAATCCTTCCAATTTCAATGGTGCTCGTCATTGACCTCTCCTTTTCATTCACCAATTTTAATAATCTGGGTCACTTTCTCTTTTCTTTTGGATAAGTCTTGCCAGGGGGTCTGTCAATTTTATTGATTCTCTCAAGAACCAGCTTCTAGTCCTGTTGATCTGCTCTACTGTACTTCTGGTTTCTGCTTGATTGATTCAGCTCTAATTTTGGTCAACTGCTTCCTTGTGTGGATTAGGCCTGTCCCTCTGTTGCTGTTCCAGCTTCTTGAGGGGTAGTATAAAAACTGCATTTTAGATTTTTTCTATTCTTTAGTGAGGCTTGGATGGCCCATGTGCTGTATTTCCCCCTTAGGACTGCCTTTGCAGTATCCATAGGTTTTGGACTGTATTTTCATTCTCATTGGTCTCCATAAATTGTTTAATTTGATTTTTGATTTCCTGGTTTATCGAGTCATTCCTGAGCAGTATGGTTCTTAGTCTCCAAGTGTTTGAGTTTCTTCCAAATTTTTCCTTGTGGTTTGAGTTCCAATTTCAGGCGTTGTGGTCTGAGAATATGCAGGGGATAATTTTAATCTTTTGGTATCGGTTGAGACCCCTGTTTTTGTCCCCAGAACATGGTCTATTCTTGAGAATGTTCTGGGCATTAGAATAGAATAGTATTCTTTGGTTCTGGGGTGTAGAGTTCTATATATATCTATGAGGTCCAACTGTCGTCAGTATGGCATTCAAAGCCTTTGATTCTTTGCTTAGTTTTTGCCAGGGTGTTCTGTCTATTTCTGATATTGGAGTGTTGAGGTCCCCCTACTATTAATGTATTTTTTATTTATATGTCTCTTTTATTCTGGTTAAGAGTTGGCTTGTGTATCTTGACTGCTCCCCTGTTGGGAGCATATATATTTATAATTGTCATATCCACTTGTTGAATACTTCCCTTAAGAATAATATAGTAGCCCTTCTGCATCTCTAACTATAATCGTAGTTTAAATCAATTTATCTGATATGAGAATTGCTACCCCAGCTTTCTTTTAGAGGTCCATTTGCGTGAAAGATGGTACTCCTCCACTTTACTCTCAGTCTGAATGCATCTTTGGGTTTTGAAATGAGTCTCTTGTAGACAGCAAATGGATGGGTCATTTCTTTTTATCCAATCTGCAACCCTGTGGCGTTTATGTCACGATGGTTCAAACCATTTACATTAAGACGATTTACTGAGAGATATGATTTTAATGTTGCCATGTTGCCGTAAGTCTTTGTTTGTATTTGGCTGTGACTTTCTGTTCTGTATCACTCTTGGGGCCTTTTTACTTTTATAGAACCCCTAATATCTCCTGTAGGGCTGGTTTCGTATGTGTTCTGAGAGTGGTTAGTGACTGGCGATTCTGAAATGTCTTTATTTCTCCATCAATTCTGAATGACAGCCTTGCTGGATAAAGGATCCTTGGCTGCATGTTTTTCTCTGAAAGAGCTTTAAATATGCTCCCCCAACCCTTTCTCTCATTCCAGGTCTGTAGCAAGGTCTGACGTAATTCTGATGCTTTTTGCTTTGTGATACGTGAGAAATTTCTTTGCCCTGGCGCTTTCAATACTGTATCCTTGCATCTAATATTTGTGAATTGCACTATGACGTGCGTGGCGTAGGTTTGTCATGGTTGAGCTTGGGAGGCCCTCTCTGCGCCTCTTGTACACAAATGTTTGTTTCCCTTGCTAGATTAGGGAAGTTTTCAGCTACAATTTGTTCAAATATCTCTTCTAGACCTCTGTTTTCTCCACCCCTGGGGATGCCGATGATTCTCATTGGATCGTTTCATTGAGTCAGTAATCTCCAGTAACCTACATTCGTGGGCGTGGTTTTTAGACCATCTTCTATTTTCATTTTTTCCTCTATTAACCCATCCTCCAATTCACTAACCGTTCCTCTGCTTCTGCGACCTGGCCGTCAGAGCCTCTAGTTTTGCCTGCATTTGGCTCATAGAATTCAATTTCTGTCAGATTCGCTCTCATTTCTGTCCTTAGGGATTCTATATTCTCAAGACCTTTTCGTTAATAGTTTTTCAATTCTACTCATCATTTTGACCATCGTTACTCTGAATTCCATTTCTGATAATTTTGATTTACATCCATATCCATTATTTCTGTGGCAGAGGCCACAGAATCACTGTCTTTTCTTTGTTGGGGGGCTTCTCCTTCTTGTCATTCTGATGAAGAGGTTGCGGGGTTTCAGAGCCCAATTATTGACTGGGTCCCAGGCCGTGCCCCTTGTTTTATAGGGATCTTAGGGATGTGGGCTTCTTCTTTAAAGAATTTTATTTATTTATTTATGTGGCAGCCAACCAGCGAGAGAGGGGAACAGAAGCAGGGAGTGGGAGAGGAAGAAGCAGGCTCCCAGCGGAGGAGCCCGATGAGGGACTCCTTTCCGGGCCGGGATCACGCCTAGTCGAAGGCAGGCGCTCAATGACTGCGCCACCCAGGCGCCCGGGTTGTGGGCTTCTTGATTTTCAGCCTGCCTTCTGTGTTCTGGGGAGGGGCCTGCCGCGCCGATAGCTCAGAGCAGCCTGTTTGGGTAGAGTCTCCGTGTCCCCTGCGAGGGGGATGGGGATGGGCACTCCCTGAGCCGGTATTTCCAGGCTTTTGTTCTCTGGCGGCTTTCCTGGCGTTTGCTTGTGCCTCTTCTGAGAGTCAGAGCAGCGCGGCCAAATTTCAGCCTCTGTCACAGAACAGAGGATTGCGGTCCGCTTCTACTAATGTTCTGGCCACTTTAACTCTGTTTCTTTGGTGCTGCTCAACCCTGCAGCGTCCGGGATGTGCGCTCCACACCGGCGTCCCAGCCCTCCTTCCAGGGCCGGCGCGTCTCTGTCCTTTGTGTTTCTACACCGCCAGCCGCCAGCGCCGCCGCGCTCCCGGATCTCCCAGTCTCAGTCTGGATCAGTGAGCGCACCGGGATTCGGGGTTCCGCGAGATGCCTGGTGGCGCGCGCACCCAGCTCACTGGATCTCAGTCTGCTGTTTTGCGGGTGCGACCACGAGCCCGCCCGCTCTCCCGTGCAAGTGGCTACCGCTTCCCGGCACCGAATCGGCTCCCTCCCCCTTCCGTTATCTTCCGATATCTGTGCACAGTTTCT